>NC_074675.1:16306877-16312611 GCF_029448725.1 Salvelinus fontinalis | reverse complement strand
TTTTATAAAACCTTTATTTTATTACTCAATTGTGTAACATAAATAATGACACACTGCCTTTTCAGAAATGAAACAATGAACGTAATTCCTACACAAAATAAATAAAATAAAAATACAAAAGAACATATACATTCAACTTATTTCCTCAACAAAAAATAATTTCCCCTCCTCTACAAAACAAAGCGCTCCTTCATATGCCCACCTTCTCCTCAAACAATGGGAGATCTTTTACAGCTGAGAAAAACTCAAAATCCACTTTTATTCTTGCTTTCACTAATCCTTTAAAAACACATCTATATCCTTCTCATATCCCGTGTCTATTTTATGTTTCCTACTCAAAAAAAATTGACATCTTAGCTTGTCCCAAAATAAAATTTAACATTTGACATTTTTCTTTTCTGTTGCTTACTATATTGAAACCCCAAAATAAAAACATTGTTATTAAAAATCTCACCTACAGCTCTAAACAATGATTCCAGTATTTCCAATAAAGGTTTTTATCCTCTCACACTCCATAAAACAGTGAAAAATGGTTTCTCTTATATTACAAAAAGGACATCCATCTCTAACATCTGAATTAATGACAGATACAAAAGCATTAACTGCAATAATGCCATGTAACACCCTCCATTGCATATCACCAGTACCCTTTTGTAACGGTGGTTTGTACAGTGCTCTCCATGCTGGCTTTACCTTGTCATCAATTCCCAATTTTACCCTCCATGGAGTGTCTTTTCTATTTTTCAATTTCTCTTTGTTTAACACCTTAACACACCCCCTATACAAATCCTTCCCATTCACCTCATCCAAACCCACCTCCTCCAACCCTCTCAAATCCAACAATATACCCTTTCTCTCTGACTCTGTGATATTTGGTGTAATCCCTAATCTTGGAAATGAGACGTCTTCATCTTGTTCCTTCTTCTTGTGGCTATTAAGCATTCCCCATTCTTCCGCTGACAGAGCTTTCCTGCAGCTTCCCAGCATTTGTCCAACAATCCTTTCCGACCTCACCCCCAAATGTTCAGCCAACCGTCTTCCATCCATTAAGTCGGGCCCAGCCATTGCCATTAACTGTCTTAAGGTGATTATTTTTCCCTTCACCAGAATCTTGGAGAAATGTGGAACAGCTGCAGTTGTACAATCCAGTCTTGCCCCACACACCAGAGGTTCCTCCAACAGCCAATGCACTGACTCCGCTGAAGTTCGTCTGGACACCTTCATTATGCTCCACACTCTGAGAAGGCCTCTGTAAAACGGAGGTACTCCCTCCCTAGAAATCTGGCTACTATCAACCAGAAATAAAGCCTTCTTTAAACCTAAACCTCCAACCCTCTGTAACACAAGGCCTGCTACCCCCCTCCACACCACATTTTCCTGTCCATAAAGCAACCTTTGAATAAACTGAAAACGGAAAGCAGCAGCCCTACTAGCAAGATGTACCAAACCTTGTCCCCCCTCCTCTTTTGACAAATACAAAACACTTTGTGGAACCCAGTGATATTTATCCCAAAAAAAATCTACCATAATTGCCTGTATCTTGGCCAGAAGACCAGAAGGTGGTTCTAAAACTGCCAACCGATGCCATAATGCAGAGGCAATCACATTGTTAACTATAATAGTTCTCCCCCTATATGACATTCGAGATAACAACCAACGCCATCTCCTCATCCTCCCTTCCACCATTTCAACCACCCCAATCCAATTTCTTTCCATAATCCCCTCATCTCCTAAGTACACTCCAAGATACTTAAACCCTCCCTTACACCATTCCAATCCCCCTGGCAAAGCCATGATCCCTCCAGACCATTCTCCAACCTGTAATGCACAACTCTTTTCCCAATTTACTTTTGCCGAGGATATTCCCCTAAACCGATCAACCATTAGACTCAAACTATCCACCTCCGCTTGATTTTTCACTAAAACAACTACATCATCAGCATAGGCTGAAAGACGAATAGGAGGAATATCCTTGGAAAGGTACACCCCTTCAATGCGACTTCTAATGCTATTTAGTAGTGGCTCTATAGCAATGGCATACAGCATCCCTGATAAAGAACATCCCTGCCTAATACCTCTACACACTTTAAAAGGAGCACTCAAACCACCGTTAACTTTCAATACACTTTCAATGTCACCATATATCACCTTTATCATGTCAATAAAACCAGAGCTGAACCCAAACGCCTCAAGCGTATGCCATAAATATTGATGTTCAACTCGGTCAAATGCCTTTTCCTGATCAATTGAAATTAGACCTGCATCCACCCCAATAGCCCTAGAGATGTCCAAAAAATCACGAATCAGAGAAATGTTATCCCCTATCTGCCTGCCAGGAACACAGTAGGACTGGTCCGTATGTATGATTTGCCCCATCACCTCCCTCAGCCTGTTGGACAAAGCCTTGGACAGGATCTTATAATCAGTGCACAATAAAGCCACCGGCCTCCAGTTTTTCACCTCCCTAGGGTCTCCCTTTTTGGGCAGTAGGGTGAGGACAGCCCTTCTGCAGCTTAATGGTAGTAACCCTCCGGTTAAACTATCATTAACCACTGCCAGCCAATCTTCTCCCAACATAGTCCAAAAAGACTTAAAAAAGTCAACGGGAAGCCCATCAAAGCCTGGTGCCCTTCCATTTTCCATGCCTTTTAATGCAGAGTATAACTCCTGCAAAGACAATGGTTGCTCAAGCTCAACCTGAGCTTCTGCATCCACCTTTGGGAGCCCATCAAGGAACTTCTGTGTCACTGTTTTATCCTCTTTGTACTCACACTTGTAGAGCTCAGCATAGAACTCTACTGCCCTCTTTCTAATTTCACTAGGGCTAGTGAGCTCTTGTCCAACAGCTGATTTGAGACAATGAATAATTTTTCTTTGTCCATTCTTTTTCTCTAAACCAAAGAAAAATTTGGATGAGGCATCCATTTCAGATATTCCCTGAAACTTACTTCTCACCAATGCCCCCTGTGCTCTGATACCCAGCAGATCTGCCAATTCAACTTTTTTTTTCTTGAGTGCCTGCGTATGGCCCCAATCTCCTGTGGTCTCAACCAACGTCATGAGTTCCACTATTTCAAACTCTAGGGCTTTCATTGATCTGATGATATCCTTGGTGACATTCCTCGTGTATTGATTACAAAATTGTTGAATCTGGATTTTCCCTATATCCCACCACTGTTGAATGGATATAAAACTGTCCTTTTGAGACCTCCACCTCTCCCAGAAAAAACAAAAACATTTCCTGAAGTGAGCATCACTCAATAAAGTTATATTAAAATGCCAGTATGCGCTTTTGGGTTTTACATTATTAATGAACACCACCTCTGTTATTAAACAATGATCAGAAAATCCCACCGGGGTTATCACACTTGATTTACAGACCTGAGATTGATGCTCAAAACAATAAAACCTATCTAACCTTGCCATAGAGATGATGTTCTCTCTCACATGCGCCCAGGTGTACTGCCTTGTGCCTCCATTTTGTCTCCGCCAAATATCACACAATTCATGCGTTACAATGAGGCGTTTTAAAAAGGTCCTTGAGGCTATATGAGGTTCTTGATGATTTCTATCTAAATCACTGACTGTGCAGTTAAAATCCCCAGCAATAAATAAATAATCTTCATTGTTACATTTCTCAATGGTATTTGATAATGTCTCTAAAAAACATACCCTCTCAACTGCCACCACTGGGGCATAGACATTTATCAGACACATAGTGATGTTTTCATACCTTGCTCTAACTTTTAATAACCTCCCCTCAACTACCTCTTCAACCTCATAAGACAAAGGCAAAAACCCCCTTGAGAACAATATAGCCACACCCCCACTTTTAGAATTTTTATGACTACACACCACTGTCCCCTCCCACTCCTTTTTCCACATAACTTCATTTTCCAAATTACTATGTGTTTCTTGTAGAAAATTTATGTCACTTCCCTTTCCCCTAATTAACTCATACACTATCGCTCTTTTTTTAACATCTCTTCCACCATTTATGTTTAAAGAAGAAATCTTAAAACTGCTCATGAATGAAAAAAATATACAGAGGAAAATACAGATATCCCATCTCTTTACAGGTTTAAAACTGCAACTAAACCCTTTCATTTTCTTTAGAATTTACATCACTTATCACTCTCGTGACCACCTTCTTAAGTCTAGCAATTTCAGGGCTTGTCAAACCTCCCCCTGTTATTTTTGACATCAAAAACTTTGCTGATTCAATAAACAATTCACTTTCAGGGAAAAAATCAGTTATATTGTAATCCTGCATATATTTCTTCCCTTTTGTCAACTTCAGAAATTGGCGTACCTTCTTAATTCCATACCTTCCTTCCTCCCCAATTATCTCACTATTTTGTTGCGACGCGTCAGATGACTCACTCCCGCTCTCCTCCCCAGAGGAAAACTCTCCTAAATCTTCAACCTTTTCATCTTCAACTAATTTATCAATCTCTACCTTCCTCTTAGAATTAGACCCTTCACCCCCCCCTACATTCTTTCTCTTACTTCTCGGTACTTTGAAAACAGCTTCTTCCTTTCCTGTTATTTCAATTTCCTCTTTATCTCCAATTTCATTTTCCAACACCACCTCAGCAACGGCAGTCGCAATCTCACAGACTGCTTCCCCTCCCTCCTTGTTCTGATCCACCACAATTGTCCCCGTATCCACACTGCCTTCCTCTCCCCCTTTTCCAACCACATCTGCCCACCTTCTTCCTTCCCCCGTACTTTTAGCAGTTTCATCTCTTTGCGTAAATGCATTATCTGTACCATCACTATAACTACTACCGGGCTCTGCGCGCTCCTTCTCAGGACAACTACGCACCAAATGCCCCTCTCTTCCACACCCAAAACATTTCATTGATTCAGTAGAAGCGTAAAACACATAATCAAATCCATCAATCTTAAAACTAAACGCTAAATTCAGTTCATCGACGTCCTTTTTTAAGATCATATACACTTGCCTTCTATGAGACACAACATGTTTCAGCAACGGAGATTTGCATCCAAAAAGAACTTTCTTTATTGTAGACACAATTTGACCATGACGCGATAATTCTCTCTCCAACACTTCATCTCTAACAAATGGTGGTACGTTAGACAATATAACCTTCTTAGCCGGATTCATAAGTGGAAATACCTTCATCTGTGTTTCCCTCAAAACAACACCGTTCTCCACCATCGTATTCACTTTTCCAATAGAATCTAAGAATATCACTACTGCGCTATTCATCCTTGAGGCTGATTTAATGCTATCATACCCAATCATACTACCTACCGCTAAAACACATTCTTCCACTGAACATCCAACCTCTGCCAAAATCTTAATTCCATTGCGCCGACTAAGTTTTTCATACTCCAAATTCTCACGAGCGGACATTTTAACCAGCCTCAACCAGCTGGTTGTGCCCTCGCGAAAACAAACAACCTCAAACTATCCCACCACCCCTCTACTTGTTAATTAATAAGTAGAACAATTATCTTTAAACCAACTAATCAATATATATATATTTACATACCAAAACCCAATAGAATGAAAAGAAATCCAGTCGCTCTCACAAACACTCCTGCTTGACGACTCACTTCCCAGCATGCACTCCGAAGAGAGAGAGAGAGAGAGAGAGAGAGAGAGAGAGAGAGAGGGATCTGGACCTGAGGAGTGCTTCCAGGGCAAAACAGGACAGAAGGTGAGAGATTGATGAAGAGACCAAGGAACTAAGAGTGTGTCTAG
>NC_074675.1:15833907-15943595 GCF_029448725.1 Salvelinus fontinalis | reverse complement strand
ACTTGACCAAGTTCAGAATGGCATTCCTGCTCTTTCTTTATTAGGTCTTCAACACACATGGTGGTTCAATGTTTTAACTGACTAATGTTTGTCCTCTTTACCGGTGAAATAGTCATTGAAATGATGTGGCTATATCAAAAGGTTTTTGCTAAAATGGCCCATCAACATCAATGAATGATGTAGATTTAATTGGGTTTTCTGTCCATAATATAACTTGAGGTAATCCAAAGTATTTTCCCATTGTTTTTTAAAATGTAATTTATCTTGTTTTTAGTAATATTCTTATTATAAAATAACAAAAATGGAGTCACAAAATGTCTCAATTGACAGTATGTCAACCAATCAGCTGAGCAGCCTGAATTGTTTGTCACCTTTTTTCTTCATTTCTTTGAACCATACCATTTTTCAGTTCATCGAACCAGGGGGCTCGAACAGTTCTCCGTTTCTTAACAGGTGCATGCTTGTCAACAATTGGCAAGAATAATTTCACAAATACTCCAAGTGCTGCATCTGGTTTCTCCTCCTTATACACATCAGGCCAACAAATGTTTTTCATCTTAAACAAGAGTCCTGAGAACATTTTGTATGATCTGTTATACATAACTTTAGACCCTGCCTTTGGTACTTTTGGCTTTCCTTGTTATTGCCACAATGTTATGGTCACTACAGCCAATGGGAACTGATATTGCTTTGGAGCAAAGCTCTGCAGCAGTGGTGGAGATCTGATCAATACAAGTGGATGTCACAGATCCAACACTATTGGTTTACACTCTAGTTGGTTGAGTGATAACCTGGGTCATGTTACAGGCATTAGTCACAGTAAGAAGCTTCCTCTTGAGAGGACAACTAGATAACCAGTCAATGTTCAGGTCACCAAGGAAATCAATTTCTCTGTTAGCATCAGAGACCTTATCTAACACATACATATTAGACATGGTGTTGAAATAGTGTTACATTTTCTCTCTCTCTCTTTCTCTCTCTCTCTCTCGCTCTTTCTCTCTTTCTCTCTCTCCTCTCTCCCTCTGTCTATTGATCTCTTCATTCACTTTCTTTGGTCTATGTGTCTAATTTCCTTCAGGCATCGTGAAGTTGGCTGCGTTGGTTTTGGTCTTTTTCCTGGCAGTTTTCCTTGCCTTCCAGCTGCTGGAAATTAATATGGACTTCAATTTGGGGAATGTGTTTGGTGAGTGGTTACAGGTGTTTTCCAGTGTTGTAACTGTGCATATCAATCTATTGCCTGATCTTGCATGGAATTCCAAAGAGGAATCACTTAGTTTCAAAAGCAATTATTTTGAATACATCTCTCAATAGATAGGATTAATAATCTTCATCAGGGATTCTAAATTTAGGCCTTCAGAAAAACCTTTGTGTCTGCATACGACACCCCTTAGTCTCTGGCCGAAGCTAAATTCACACTACGCAGACAGGAAGGCTTTGTTGTGTCTGCATACGACACCCCTTAGTCTCTGGCTGAAGCTAAATTCACACTACGCAGACAGGAAGGCTTTGTTGTGTCTGCATACGACACCCCTTAGTCTCTGGCTGAAGCTAAATTCACACTACGCAGACAGGAAGGCTTTGTTGTCTGCATACGACACCCCTTAGTCTCTGGCTGAAGCTAAATTCACACTACGGAGACGGAAGGTGCGTAGCGCAATGTTGTTTTTCGTCACAAAAGGGGTGGCTCCTTGTAATACTTTCTTGCATTCGGGCGTACATTTGTACTACCTGGAAATTGAGACGCTCGGTATCATTCCTTCTGCAGCCGTGGGGGCAGTGTTTTCTCTCAGTTTCTTGTTCTGATCTACAGGTTATTCATTAAAGTAGCCCATTTTGTATTTGTAACCAAATATAATCTCTGCGACTGTTCAAACAGTAAACCAAACAACAAGAATCCACCCTCTCAAAATGTTTAGTTTATTAGTAATAACCAGTGATTCCAGGCTATTGTGAAGTGGTAGAACCGGCTTTAGCCAACTAGCTAGCCATGTGCTTTTATTTTAGCTGATATCTGAATGAGTACACAAGCAGGATATCAAACTGGGATAATGTTTTAGGTTGCACCAGCAAGTAGAATGGTATTTGCTAGGGCATGTTTTTTAAAATGATAAATCTGATTTCACATGGAGATGGGGGATGCTAAAAGGCCTGGCTAGCTTGCTATGTTTTTAGCCAGGCTAAAGACAGATAGACAGATTTTGTGCAAAGCTCAATGTTTTAACTTTCTTAAATAAGGAACTCATGAGCTCACAGGCTAATGTCATAATGACATCTGAAACTCGAGTCTAACTTGTCTGTTTCTGTCCCTCCACAACAGGGTCTATGCCTGTAGAGGAAGGCCGTAAGTATACTTCAATAACTTCTCCTGTTACATCACTTTAACCTAATTCCTGATTCCCGCAATCAATCAAGTTACATTTCTTTTCTTTTCTTCTCCCCGTGGTATTTGATAATCAGGGCTGATCTTCTCTTAACAAACCATGGCAACACCTTACCATGTATGCTTATGTGTTAGGAGCAAAGTAGTTAATCTGTGTGTATTGTGTAGTTACCACCTGGCCTGCTGAGTGCTATGTAAATAGTCTGATTTGTTCTGTAGGTGTGTGAGTTATATTGTGCGTGTGAGAGATTCAAGCTGTGTGTGTAATAGTAGACTGTGTTTGCAGGGCCTAGATATGTACGTGTTCGCTGATATTGGGTGTGTGTTTGATGGGGGGGGGCGGGGGGGGTTGCTAAAGTGTGTTTGTATTGTATACTCTATTTGGAATTCCATTCACAGCTACCAGACTGGACCGCTACAAATGTGGCCTCTCCAAGCCATGTCCCGAGGGACACTTCTCCTTTAAGATGGCCAGCGGAGCAGCCAGTGTTGTGGGTCCCAAAATCTGCCTGGAGGACAACATGTAAGAGACATGATAGACCTATATTAACAGTACAAACAAAAACCCACCCCCTCTCAACCTATAATAACAGTACAAACAATGACCCCCCCCCCCCCCCCCCCCCCCCCCTTAACCTATACGCAGGGGCCTAATTAGAAACAAGTATTTTAAATAAGACATGTTTTATCCCCCCCGCACAAAAAAAGAACCTTGCACTTGACTTTTCCTACTAGCACTGACTACTGATAACTACTTTTTATTTTGAAAGAATTTACAGCACTTACTATGACTGTTATGTGGTTGTCTCAACTGACTGTCTTAAGATGAATGCGCTAACTGTAAGTCGCTGTGCATAAGAGCGTCTGCTAAATGACTCAAATGTAAACATCTATTGCCAGGTAGAAATCTAGAGTGCAAGGCTGACACAATAGGATATTCTACAACACATTTATCTATGTCTGTTCTACAGGATGCATTTCTCTACTTATTTTATAGATTCCTAGACAGACTAGCGTAGACCGGTATGAACTATATCGTAACTGAGGTGGGGATTCAATTTAAACATGCCTGAAGCAACCTGTTGACTGTTAACCCTCTATTTAATTAACTGTTGACTCTTGTGGCATTCTGCATCCGTGTTATTGAAATCCAATTCCTCAGGCATTGCTACATGGGAATCGCTTCTGGTTAGGAATAAGTCTTTTATTTTTGTGTCGACGCTATATGACTAGGGTGTGACAAGTCTCAGTACAGTGGTGAAGAAAGCCACACGACCAGGATGGGACTAACCTAACCACAAAGTACCCAATAAAATAGATGCAGGCTCACTGTCACATAATTCTTCATTTGTCCTTTCAGATTGATGAGTGGCGTCAAGAACAACGTGGGCAGAGGAATTAACATCGCCCTGGTTAACGGTAAACTAGCCTTGTCACTGCTACATACCATAGACAAACAGTACTTCTCCTTGTAGTCAAATCGGTTGTTTTACATGATTACATCTGTGAGTAATATGACATTTGAAAATGACATCTGGTGTGTGAAACATTTACTTTGTTCAGGGATTGGCAGCTCGAGTCCTTCGAGGATGTGTAGAATGCATAGATGGCTGTTAGTGCTGGGCTGGAACAAAAGCCTGCATAAACATGGCCCTTCTGGACTGTAGTTGCCCATCCCTGCCTTCGTTAACTACTTCAATACTAACCCGTCCATACCGCTGTTCATATACACTGAGTGTACAAAATATTAAGAACACCTTCCTAATATTGAGTTGAACCTCCTTTTGCCCTCAGAACAACCTTAATTTGTCAGGGCATGGACTCTACAATGTGTCAAAAGCGTTCCACAGGGATGTTGACTCCAATGTGTCCCACAGTTGTCAAGTTGGCTTGATGTCATTTGGGCAGTGGACCATTCTTGATACACACTGGAAACTTGGTGTGACAAACCCAGCAGGGTTGCAGTTCTTGACGCAAGTCGGTGCTCCTGGCACTTACTATCATACCTCGTTCAAAGACATTTCAATATTCTTCTCTTGCCATTTCACCTTCTAAATGGCAAACATACACAATCCATGTCTCAAGGCTTAAAAATCCTTATTTGACCTGTCTTCTCCCGTTCATCTACACTGATTGAAGTAGTATAGTGACATCAATGAGGGATCATAGCTTTCACCTGGTCAGTCTGTCATGGAAAGAGGTGTTCTTAATGTTTTGTACACTCAGTGTAAACAGTACTTTCCATTGTCGTTGAATGTACTATAATTCACTATTCATGATAGGAGTTAGCCTGTGAGTGTACATTACCTTGTCGTGAACAAGTTGTTTGTTCTCCACAGGAAAGACAGGGGACCTCATCAAGACAGACTACTTTGACATGTGGGCGGGAGGTGAGGCCTTAGTTTCGGTTAGATTTCCTGTGTTGTTTCCGTGTCATGGTGTGTCTCTTGACTAGGCAGGCGGACTAGGCAAACCAGTCTTGTATTTGTTGTGTGGGCAGATGTCAACACGCTCATCACATTCCTGAAGACTATTGAAGAAGGATCAGTAGTGATGATGGCCACGTTTGACGATTCGGCCTCAAAGTAGGTGTTCCTAACTGCTGATATTAAAGGAGTAGTCGCCAATTACTGATGTATAACAATGGTGACTAGGAGAAAAGGTTCAAGGAAAGAGTGGTTGGTAGAGATATTTAAGTGTCTAGTCTACAGACTCTCAATGACATTTCTAGCTGTGTATTCACTAGCAAACGGGGAGGGACTACCTGAACTTGTCCAATAAGAAACGTTTTATTTTTGTGTTGAAACATTTTGCTACGGTGTGCACAAATGAATACGACCCTGCTTTGCGGTCCACAGGCTGAACGACGAGTCCAAGAAGATGATTGGGGAACTTGGCAGTTCCAGCATCAGCACATTAGGCTTCAGGGACAACTGGATCTTTGTGGGAGGCAAAGGGATCAAGACCAAGAGTCCCTTTGAGCAGGTAACTTTAACCCCCCCCTTTTACATCTTTATCCTCCTTAACCTGGTTTGTTCACATTTTTTCTTTCTGGTCTGTTCACATGGGACTTTTTCACCTCTCCCCGTTGAAATATCATGGCTTCAGTGAAGCATAACTGAGAGAACTTTGTCTATAGAAATATAGTACCTAGAACACACCATTTATCATGATACAGACTCCTTTTCCAGGCCTGTCATAAAGAGTTGTGTGTGTGCTCTTCTGCTTCAGAAATGGACGTGTTTTATATTGGAGTCAATACAATGACTTGTAAAACCGCATCGGGATGTCATCGTCTACAACCCTCAGACTCAACTCTGGAGCGCCAAGCCAGTCCCACTGCATCTTTTCATTGTTCCCCTCTAATCAGGGACTGATTTAGACTCGGGACACAGTGTGTGTGTGCAATTAATTATCAGGTAGAACAGAACCAGCAGACTCCGGACCTTGTAGGTTAAGAGTTGAACACCCCTGTTTTACAACGTCACAGATGTCATGGGAGGATTGATCACCTAGAGAGGCAAGGTGAAATATCCCAAATGGAGCTCGATAAAGCCAGAACAATCTACTTGTTGAGCATAGCTCTAGTCATCAGTCTGATGTGCATGGTCATCACTCACTGTTCAGTTCGTCACGGTCCCGACATCAGCGTATAACTATCCTGCAACAGGGCTATTTGACGCGAGAATGCACTCCAACGTGACGTTTGTTTGTAAACTAAAAAATTGCTCTATGAGATATGTAAAACACAGCCGCTCCATGATTTAGTTTTCATTCTTTACAGTTCTGAACTATTGATTTCATGATCTGAGTTACTCCAGAGAAGACAATTTTGAGAGAACTGTCTTTTTACATTTCCATCTGACCCTTGAACATGTTGTCCCAGAGGGAACAGGCACTCCTTCAATATTGTCTTTCCATCCTCCCTTATGTGTCCTTGGGACATTGTTTGTGATCGCTGTGCCGGTACACACACAGCCTTATCAGACAAGAGGGGCCATGCATTGTGCTTCCCAAATGGCACCCTATTCCCTTTGTAGTGCACAAAACACTTGCATTATATAGGGAATAGGCTGACATTTGGGATGCTGACATTGGGTCTAATCCAAAACCTCTCTCTGCCTCTACAGCACATAAAGAACAACGCCGACACCAACAAGTACGAGGGCTGGCCCGAGGTGCTGGAGATGGAAGGCTGCATACCCCAAAGACAGGAGTGATCTTCTCACTTGAACCCTCGATCGGCCATCTCCTGTTCCCTTCATAGCCGACCCCTTCACGCCTTTGGTTGCGTCTCCCATTCTTCTCTTCAAATAGTGTACTTGCACACTTTCCTATGATGGCTCTAATAATGGTTGAACCTCCCTCCACCCAATGCTAACACCAACGCAGCATTTGTATTTTAGAGACTGTCCCTCTGCGTTGCAGCTGTCAATGTTTGCAGCAATCGGTGTTTGACGTCAGGGAGCATCCTTGTATCTTCCTGGGTTTGTGTGTGTCAAGGTATTGTCTATTTATAGAAAGAGGAATGGAAGGGTAGCTGGTATGGCAGAAATTCCTGTTATTGGTTATTCAGCAGAATGTACCAAGATCACTGTGAAATTTGTAAATAGAACTACAAAAAAAGTAACAACATCTGTATTGTAATATAAAATTTTGGAAAGCTATATGGCTTAAGATCCTTGTTACTTAAGAGTGAATTTATATTATAGCTTTTTATCTTTAGTGATTGGTCTTTTTTTAAATTGTTAGTTTTTGTGTGGTTTGGGAGTGGAATGAATGAGGAGGCATAAAGCTAAAGCTTGTTAGTGGGGATTTTGTCTTGTGTGCATCTTCCTTGGATAGAATGGGAATTGTTGGTTTTGGATGGGGGTCGTGTACGTAAGTGTTTCAGTAGAAATCTATCCATATTTTAGGGAAATATTTAGCTGGTTTTGCTGATTTGATAAACAAATCACTTGGGATTTTATTGGCACCTTGACGGCCTTGGACAAACCATTCAAGAAATAGATTGATACATTACAAAGATGACTAGGTTTTGATTTTGTGGCTAGATCTTACTTTCCCCAGTATCTCTGGTGTACTTTAAAGACTACTAACTCTCTGCATCACATCCCTTCCACTTGGCTGTCCTAAAGCTTTGATCACCTCATTGCGACTGACTTTTTTGTTCTTATCATATAATGCAAGAACTGCCTAGGCTGAAGCTCATAGCTTTTAGCTGAGTTACTGCTGGCTTTTGCCACATTGCATCATGTGGATCTTCAATGAGCGGTCTCAGTACCACTACCACTGTTCATTAGCTGTGGTCATATTAGCTACAATTCAACACAGCTGTCATTTTGTCACACTTGGAATGGAGTAAGCTACATATATAAAAAATAATACATTTGAGGTTTTATTTAACTAAGCAAGTCAATTAAGAACAAATTGTTATTTACAATGAAGGTCTACACCGGCCAAACCCGGACAACGCTGGGCCAATTGTGCGCCGCCCTATGTGACTCCCAATCACGGCCGGTTGTGATAGTCTGGAATGGAACCAGGGTGTCTGTAGTGACTCCTCAAGCACTGAGATTCAGTGCCTTAGACCGCTGCACCACTCAGGAACCCATGGATTGATTCAGTGGATTAATTCCTGTTCTGTGTGTGAAGTTGAATCCATTGGAAGATTATTGCATATGCAATTATGTCATGTGCTTTAACTACGGTAACAGCTGGTGCTGAAAGCAGCACACGTTTCAGAGTGTAATGTAAAACTCTTGTTGCCTGAAACATCTCACCTCGGTCTCCTAGTTGGTTCAAAGGACAACACTGTCTGTTTTTGGTCAAATGGCAGGAATACAATCCTGGTTCCAGTTCTGTTTGCGTTTAGGGCAGTACATGTAACCTAACACAATGTGATTGTGGAGGCTATTTTGAAACCTGTTCCCCCATCCACTTGTCTATGGAGTCATTGAAGGATTTCCTCTTTTGTCTTGACATTGGCAAGATATTTTAACACAATGAATGACATCCTCCACATTGGCTTTTAAAAAAGATCTGTGTTCTGTTTTTTGGTTTCATTTGAAAACCTTGAGTGAAGTGAAAAGGCCAAATCGATACCCCATCGATGCCATTCCAAAAACAAGTCTGCCCTTCCTGCTCTTAATGGAATTCATCCCACCAATGTGCCTTGTCTGACTTACAAATCCATAGACAGTCTGATTTACAAATCCATAGACAGTCTGACTTACAAATCCATAGACAGTCTGATTTACAAATCCATAGACAGTCTGACTTACAAATCCATAGACAGTCTGATTTACAAATCCATAGACAGTCTGATTTACAAATCCATAGACAGTCTGATTTACAAATCCATAGACAGTCTGACTTACAAATCCATAGACAGTCTGACTTACAAATCCACAGACAGTCTGACTTACAAATCCACAGACAGTCTGATTTACAAATCCACAGACAGTCTGATTTACAAATCCATAGACAGTCTGATTTACAAATCCATAGACAGTCTGACTTACAAATCCATAGACAGTCTGACTTACAAATCCATAGACAGTCTATGTAATATTCCCTATTTCTGCATCTACTGATTTGTTAACCATACATGTTGTTGTTGCAAGGGAGTTAAATGGGGGATAATTGTGACTCATTTTGTTGCAATGTCTTACACCTGTGTCATGAAACATTTCAAACAACTTACCATTCATGAGTATGATTAATAAAGCTCAACCTGTCTTCATTGTATGTGTGACATTTATTTAGACAGAAGTCCTGAATTTGGAAAGTATTTCTCTCAATGCCTTTAACATCTTAAATCCTATATGTTGGCAGGAAGTTGACTTGATTTTAGGGCTGAAAGGAGTCCATCCGTCTTCTTCACCTGTGGGGTCCTATGAGGGGGTGCGGAGGCATATTTCTGTCTGTAATAAAGCCCTGTTGGTAGGGAAAACTCATTTTGATGGGCTGTACCTGGCTCCACAGGGCCCTTGCCCAGTCATGTGAAATCCATAGATTAGGGCCTAATGAATTTATTTCAATTGACTGAATTCCTTATGAACTTTAACTCAGTAAAATCTTTGAAATTGATACATGTTGCGTTTTATATTTTTGGTCAGTATAGTCATCTGCATCAATCTGGCTTGTTTTCAGGAGGTTGCGTCATACTCCATGTTGCAGATGGAAATGGCATGAATAGATATAGCTCTTTGTTTTGTTAAAGTGACACTGTCTTTTCTACATAGCCTAATGTTTCTAAACTAAGAACATTCCACAAGGTTGTGTCGTGATTCTATTATAAAATAACCTATTCTCTTTGCAAAAGGTCAGCAATAATTTACCACCTGGTTTTTAATAAGAATTATAAACTGGGTGGTTTGAGCCCTGAATGCTGATTGGATGACAGCTGTGGTATATCAGACCGTCTACCACGGGTATGACAAAAAAAATATTTTTACTGCTCTAACTATATTGGTAACCAGTTTATAACAGCAATAAGGCACCTCAGGAGTTGGTGGTATATGGCCAATATACCACTGCTAAGGGCTGTATCCAGGCACTCCATGTTGTGTCGTGTTTAAGAACAGCCCTTAGCTGATATTGGCTATATAACACATGCTTCCGGGGCTTATTGCTTAAATACATGACTGACTGTGGCTGTTGTTGGCATGTATTTTGAATGCATACTTGTACACAATGCATATCACATCTACACACCTGTGTGGTTTCCACGCCAACAATGCTCTAATCAGATCACTTGCAGGTCATGTACGTGATGTTACTTACATTTACATTTAAGTCATTTAGCAGACGCTCTTATCCAGAGCGACTTACAAATTGGAAAGTTCATACATATTCATCCTGGTCCCCCCGTGGGAATTGAATGTTACTGACCTTGCGCCCAACCTCTGTATTGTTAGGATCGTACGAAAATCCATACCTGGCATGAACAAATCTTGTGTTGCAATTCTGATGTACAGTAATACCTTTCAGAGTTTTGGCAGTTTCATCTCACCAACAAAAAAAAGTACACCAAACGGCCTGCGAGGAGTGATACGTGAACAAGCACAACGCAGTATAAAAGAACAGGGAAACCAGAAAGATATCTTGCACATTTTCAAGTTAAGTCTCCATTCTCTATTATTCGTCAGTTTGAGTTCACATTTAGGTAGCTCATGTAATGGATGTGTTTGCCAGGGCAAGTCTAGATAGTGCTATCTGTATTATGTCTACAACAGTGAAGTTTCAGTCTGCTAGGTTTCTACAGCATGGGCACTCAAAATATTATTTTATAGAATATTTTGAAATGTATTTCATCAATCAAAATCTTGTCATATCATATTCTGTAGGAGTGGTTAATATGAATTTAAAATAATTTGACATGATTTATATGAATCGGGTCATGAACATATGGATTTTGAAATGAACAAGGGAGAGGTTAAACCTAGGCTAAATCTGGCATCAGCTTATTCCCTCCCTTTACAATAACTCTGTTGCAGCGGTCTTAGGCAGTCTCTGTATAGGCTATCCCCTCCATCGTGACACTGCTGCCCAAGTCAAGAGGTTGTGATTTCCATGCTGCACCACAGCACCATGCGCCTTCGGAAAAGCACCGCTCAGTCTCAGAAGATGCCCTTCTGGAGCCATGCAGCCATAGAGTCATACCGTAATGTAGGCCTATTTGTCTACTAGCCAAATAAAAGGCAGCGCATGCATGATGCGTGCAACTCATCATTCCAACATATTTGAACATTTAATTCATCCTTCATTCAGTCAGTCAGTATGTCATCCATTCAGTCATTTGTCTGAGTTGCAATAGGAACTGAATCAAAGCAAAAAGAACAGTCGTATCCGTTTGTTTATTGAAATCCATGTGTGTATTCAAATTAGATGTATCTCCAAAGTTCTTTAGCCGATCACTTTAATAATTCAATCTTTAATTTAGGCCAACCCAAATAAAAAATAAGCCTTCAACTTGTAAGCATATAACCTCTAAATAAATGTTAAACAAAATAGTTGAAGCAATACAGTGGCGGATAGGGAAAACAGATCTGGCAATAAGAATAGCCTATAGATAGCCAAGGGGTCCCAAATGCTCAAGACTATTTCGCTCAGGACAGGTTATAGTTAATACTTAATATTTTGTTCTGTTTCATTTATTGTTATGGATATAGCCTCTGCGTGATAGGGTTGTGCAACGCAGATGGCTATAACAAGCCTACATACAGGGTGGAATTAAGCCAAGGACCTTGCTTTAACAAAGTTAACCATTTTCACTGTAGTGTCCAATACGTCTTTCAACCTGTCAGGCATTCCCTTGGCAGCAAGAGCCTCTCGGTGGATGCTGCAGTGTACCCAAGTGTCATAGGGAGCAACTGCTTGCACGCACGTTACCACTCCACTATGTCTCCCTGTCATGACTTTTGCGCCATCAGTACAGATACCAACACATCTTGACCACCAAAGTCCATTTGATGTCACAAAGCTGTCCAATGCAAAACTGTCCAATATTTCCCCCTGTTGTCCTGGTTTCCAGTGGTTTGCAGAAGAGGATGTCTTCCTTAATTGACCCCCCATAAACATAACAGACATATACCAGGAGCTGTGCCAGGCCCGCCACGTCTGTTGACTCATCCAGCTGTAACGCATAGAATTTACTGTCTTGTATGCAAAGCAGTAATTGTTTCAAAACATCTCCTGCCATGTCACGGATGCGTCGAGAAACAGTGTTGTTTGATGAAGACATTGTTTGTATAGTTTTTTTGGCCTTTTCACCCAGCATTGTCCCAGCCATATCCGCGGCAGCAGGAATAATTAAATCCTCCACAATTGTATGGGCCTTGCCTACCCTAGCCACTCGGTAGCTCACCATAGAAGATGCTTCTAGCAAATGGAATGAGCAGCAGCTACGTTTGGCTACATACGGACCGTTAGTGGAATTCCAGCAAGAGAGTAACGGTTAATGTGATTGGGCTACCTGTATTCGACAGTGCAATGTTATTTCGCTGAACACTAGATGGTTTAATTTTATTTTTGGCAGTGAAACGAGGCTACTCAAGCGAGAGAAAAAAACTCACCCAAATGTATAGCCCCGTTGGAAAATATAAATGGACTGTTTGAAAATGTGGAGAAAAATATATATATATTGTAACGACCCGGTATTGTGTTCTGTGTTTGTGGGTGTGTTATGGTTCTCATGGCTACTAGCAGGGGTTGAATATGTCAGGACAGATGGAAAGGTTGGGGGGGTATGATGGGTAATACCGCGGGATTTGGAAATGCATAAATAGGGATTACTGTCTCATTGTTCTCTCTCTTTTGTTCGTGCCTTGATCTGTTCCTATGAGAGTGACTCTTGACCCGACAGGGTAACATTGTGTACGTTCGGCATTTAGCGGCGTGGGTTGTGGCCGGAACAATAGCCCAGTTTATGAATAAACCTGTGTTCTGACCTGCACACCTAGAGTCCGTCTCTTTTCCCTTTATGACCCAGCCGGGTCATTACATTGGTGTCAGAAGTGCTTTCGAACTACGGGATCGTGACTAGGCGAGTTAGCTGTTCAGTATAGGCCGGGTTGGCTTTAGCGTGACTCGCATCTACGGTCATGTCGCTTGGGGCGAGGCGGAAAATTAAGGAAGAGTCGGACAAAGTGTCCGTTGTGGGCTCGGGGGTACCCGGTCGGGAGGGTCAGGCGGCGACTGCCGTAGGGAAGCTGGAGAGCCACATGGCGGGAGTTAAATTGTCAGTCAGCAAGATGGCAGAACTGGCGGGTTTTCCTTCGCATCGCTCGAGAGCTGACGTCACGGCGACGGGGATATCGACGTCACCGGGTGCGGAAATGGCTGGGCCTGCTAAGGTAAACAGAGATGGCGGCGACCTATTGCCATTAGCCACGGTAGCGGCTAAACTACCAAAGTTCAATGGACAAGGTAAATGGGAAGTTTTTTTCACTCAATTCGAGTTGTTGGCTAGAGCCGGGAGGTGGTCTGACGAGACGAAAGCGTTACAGCTTGCCCTGAGCCTGGCGGAGGAGGCGTCGGAATGCCTGCTAACGCTAGCCCCGGGCGATAGGGGCGACTACGGTGCGCTAGTGGAGGCATTGGGGGGCCGTTTCGGCAGCGACGCGCAGCCCAACATGCTGCGTATTGAACTGTGTAACAAAAAGAGACTTCAGGGGGAATCATTAAAGGCGTTGGCAAGTGGTATTCTGAGCCTGACCAGGCGGGCTTATGCAACTATGCCGATTGGGGTGCAAGACGAGCTGGCACGGGACAGTTTTATTAGAGCGCTCTCTTCCACCGAACTGGGTAAGCATGTTCAGATGGCGGACCCACCATCTCTGCGGGCTGCAGTGGAGATAGCCAGGAAGAGGGAGCTGATCTGGGGTGAGGGAGTGAGAGTGGAAGTCACCAGTCAACCAGAGGTGAGAGCAGCGGTGGCTGGGGTGCCAGGGGTCACAAAGCCAGAGTGGGTTGACGAGTTGGGCGGGCTGGTCAAGACTGCTTCGCTTGTCATGGAGAGGGGCTCCAGGCAACGTCGCAGTGTCAGCTCAACTCCTATTGTCTGCTGGGGTTGTGGCCAACCTGGCCACATTCAGCGGGAGTGTGGCAGATTCCCCCGTCACCAGGGAAACGACAACGGGTTCTCGCGCAGGGGGCAGCGCGGGCCCACCCCCCCGCCCCCGAACCCACTGTAAGCAAAGGAGGTACCCAGCAGCGCAGACAAGAGGGTGGGGTCCTGCTCCCCCAGGGTGTAGCTGCCGCCGTGTTTCCTAGTCCGGTAGTTGTGGTGGGACGTACCACCGTTGGGGACTTCTGCAATGTCGTCGTCAAGGTAGAGGGGGTGGAATGTTTGGCCCTGGTCGACACGGGCTCTACAGTAACCCTGGTGAGACCAGACATACTACCTGTTGGGGTGCGGGTGGAGCCGACCCATGTCCAGCTACGGACTGTCACGGGGGAGCTAGCCCCCATGTTAGGGAAGTGTCAGCTATCTGTGACTGTGGGGGGGAGAACTGTGGGGTGTCCGGTGTGGGTAGCAGCGGTGCAGGACCCCTGTATACTGGGAATGGACTTTTTGAAAAACTGTGGGGCTCAGTTGGACTTAGCGTCAGGTACTTTGAGGCTGTCGGGGGGGCCCACAGTGGGAATGTCGCCTTCGGGAGGGCCAGCAGGGGGCAGGGCTGTTCCTCCGTCTTCCTCCAAGCTTGCAGAAACTCCACCGGTCATCCCGGCTGCTCCCTTGGTCGTTGTGCCATCCCAGCAGCTGTCTCCGGCGGCGACGGCCTTCACTCCCCATCATGGTGCAAGCACAGGCAGCCCAGTAGCCCAAAACACACTGGCCCCTTCAACCCATCAGCCCGACGGGGGGAAGGAGGAAGCTATCGACGCCGTCGAGGCTGTGTGGCTGAAGAACTGTCAGGGTCTGGATGAGGGACAACAGAGACAGTTAAAGCAGCTGCTGTTGGACTTTAAAGATAGCTTCGCTTGGGGGGAAGATGAGGTAGGACAAACGCACCTAGTTCAGCACGAAATAGACACTGGGGACGCCCGACCCATTAAAATTCGGCCCCGTCGTATTCCCCTTGCCAGGAGGGAAGCAGCAGACACAGCTATTGTTGACATGTTGCGGGCTGATTTCATTGAGCCATCAGATAGCCCATGGTCCGCGCCGGTCGTCATGGTGCCTAAGAAAGGGGGTAAACTTAGGTTTTGTGTTGACTACAGGGGCCTAAATTCTGTCACCACTAAAGACTCTTATCCCCTACCGAGGATTGATGAGTCGCTAGACCACGTGAGAGGGTCCTCGTGGTTCTCCTCCCTTGATCTGCGCAGTGGCTACTGGCAGGTGCCCCTCTCGCCAGGGGCACGTGAAAAAACGGCCTTCTCCACAGATAGGGGCCATTGGCAGTTCAAGGTGCTGTGCTTCGGGCTCTGTAATGCTCCTGCCACCTTTGAGAGGCTCATGGACAGAGTGCTGGCGGGGGTTCCGAGAGACGAGTGTGTTGTGTACCTAGACGACATATTGGTGCACGGCACATCGTTTGAGGGGGCACTGGGGGCAATTAGGCGAGTGTTGGAGAGAATCTCGGGGGCGGGGCTAAAATTACATCCGGGAAAGTGCCATTTCATGCAAAGGGAGGTGGCGTTCCTGGGGCATCAGCTGGGTGGTGAGGGCATCAGCACGATGCCAGACAAAGTAGAGGCTGTGAGGGGGTGGCCAGTTCCAGGGGGAAAAAAAAGAGGTTAAGAGCTTCCTGGGACTGGCATCCTACTATCGTAGGTTTGTGAAGGGGTTTGCGGTGGTAGCGGCTCCTTTGAACCAGCTACTCAAGGAGGACACTGTTTTTCAGTGGACCGAAGAGCACCAGCGGGCGTTTGAGGCCCTCAAACGGGCCCTGATGGAGGCCCCTGTCCTGGCCTCACCAGACCCGAACCGTCCGTTCATCCTGGACACCGACGCAAGCAATGAGGGGTTGGGGGCTGTGCTGGCTCAGCGGGGTCCTGATGGGGAACACGTAGTAGCTTATTACAGCAGGACTTTTGATAAGGCTGAAAAACGCTACTGCGTGACAAGGAGAGAGCTTTTGGCTGTCGTGGCAGCAGTACGCCATTTCAAGTACTACCTGGGGGGCCTGCCGTTTGTGGTCCGGACGGATCACTCCGCCCTGCAGTGGCTTCTCTCCTTCAAGGAGCCAGAGGGTCAGATTGCCCGCTGGCTGGAGGAGCTACAACCCTACGACTTCCAGGTGGAGCACAGAGCCGGCCTTCGCCACAGCAATGCAGACGCCTTGTCCCGCCGCCCGTGTGCTGAGGATGGCTGTGGGTACTGCGCCAAACGGGTGGAGCGAGAGAGAGAACTGTGCAGGGAGGAGGGAGTCACCGCCACGGTGAGTCAGCTGAGTGTGTCAGAGTGCCGGGAGCTTGAGGCTGTGGACGTTGGGGAGTGGAGGCGTCGCCAGGAGGAGGACGCGGAGCTGCGTCCTGTGCTGCGGTGGGTGGAAGAGAGAAGACGACCGCCGTGGGGGGAAGTAGCCCCTCTATCACCAGTCACCAAAGGACTGTGGGCTAAATTCACAGTCCTAAGAGTGGCTGAGGGAGTGCTCCAGAGGGGGTGGAAAAAGCCAGCGACTGGAGAAATTACGTGGCAGGTAGTGATGCCCAAAAGGCTGCAGGGGAGCGTGTTACAGCAGCTTCATGGGGGAGTAGGCGCAGGGCATTTTGGGGTCTCCAAAACGTTAAAGCGCATGCGTAAAGGCTTCTATTGGGCAAGGCACAGGAGGGATGTTGAGGACTTTTGTAGGCAGTGCGACGAGTGTGCTGCTAAAAAAGGACCTCCAGGTCAGTCACACGCCCTCCTACAACAATTCCCAGTAGGGGAGCCCATGGAGAGACTGGGGGTAGACATAGTAGGGCCGTTTCCAACCACAGACAGCGGTAACAGGTGGATTCTAACCGCCATGGACTACTTCACCAAGTGGCCGGAGGCTTACGCTCTCCCAGACCAGGAGGCGGGGACAATAGCTGATGCGTTGGTGGGGGGAATAATCAGTCGGTTTGGGGTGCCACAGTCTATTCACAGCGACCAGGGAAGAAACTTCGAGTCACGGGTGTTCTCAGAGTTGTGTAGACGGTTAGGCGCGGAGAAGACGCGCACTACTCCGCTTCACCCGCAGAGCGATGGGCTGGTGGAAAGATTTAACAGAACATTAGCACAGCAGCTGGCCATCGTTACCTCAAAACACCAGAGAGATTGGGACACCCACTTACCGTTTATTCTTATGGCGTGTAGGTCGGCTGTTCAAGAATCGACTGCGTGCTCCCCAGCACTACTAATGTTAGGTCGTGAGTTGCGCACCCCAGCCGAACTGACGTTTGGCCACCCTCCTGATAATGACGACGGGGTTTTGCCTGGCCCGAACTATGTGTGTCGTCTGCAGAACCGGTTAGAAGCGGCTCACACCTTCGCAAGAGAGCAACTCGAAAACGCAGGGGTGCGCCAAAAGCGCCACTACGACTCGCGCGCTAGGGGGAGGCACTTTGGAGCGGGAGAATGTGTGTGGCTTCACAACCCCACGCGCAAGAAGGGGCGGTGCCCAAAGCTGGACAGTGCATGGGTGGGGCCGTGTCTGGTGATAGAGAGAGTGGGGGAGGTGACGTACCGGGTGGAGGTTCCCCCACGGAGCAGGAAGGTGGTGGTCCACCGGGATCGATTGGCACCCTACAGAGGGAGGAAAACGGTAGGGAATGGGAGTGAGGGCTCTGATGTGAGCCCACGGGAACAGTCTAACGAGGAGACTCTAGCACAACCTGAGCCTGGGGAGGGGGCTGCTTCTTCGGAGGGCGCTGGAAATGACATTGGGGCAGAGGAGCGTTCTGGGGGGCCACCGCTGAGAGTCACGGGGAGGCCCAAGAGACTGATGCGACCTCCGGGTCGTTTTAAGGATTTTGTTGTGTAACCCTAGGGGCTAGGGTTTAGAAAGGGGGGGGCTATGTAACGACCCGGTATTGTGTTCTGTGTTTGTGGGTGTGTTATGGTTCTCATGGCTACTAGCAGGGGTTGAATATGTCAGGACAGATGGAAAGGTTGGGGGGGTATGATGGGTAATACCGCGGGATTTGGAAATGCATAAATAGGGATTACTGTCTCATTGTTCTCTCTCTTTTGTTTGTGCCTTGATCTGTTCCTATGAGAGTGACTCTTGACCCGACAGGGTAACATTGTGTACGTTCGGCATTTAGCGGCGTGGGTTGTGGCCGGAACAATAGCCCAGTTTATGAATAAACCTGTGTTCTGACCTGCACACCTAGAGTCCGTCTCTTTTCCCTTTATGACCCAGCCGGGTCATTACAATATTTTTTTAAATGTGAATCACATTTTTATTTGGCGTACCCCCAATGGCATTCCAGTTTGGGAATACCTGCATTACATGATCACTACAGTAGCCCCACACGGCTATAAATAATTTATGCGATTATATGGCCATTAAATAACACATCATAGCATGGCATATTTAGATTGGGGAATAGGCCTAAATCATATTAACTTTCTATTTTGCAGCTCAGGCGGTTATTCTAGACAAGGCTCTTCTGTATCTTTAAAGTCATTTGCTGAAGGCCCAAGCCTATACTACGCCATCTACTGGTATAACGTCGTTATCGAATGCCGTTCTACAACAAGCTCTAAACTTTTATTAGGGAAATTAAACCGGAAATTGCAAACCAACTCTAAAGTCTGGGCTAGAGTTGCTTGATTGACTAGCTACGTTCAGTTCATGTCATTTTTGGATGCCACATCCCTGACAAGTTTGTACATATAAAAAAGATCTGTAAGCGAGTAAAGGAAGATGTAAAGTAATAATTGATTTTCATAGTTGTAACATTTACAGAACTAATTTAAAGGTTACTGCATGGCTTTTCTTACTATCCTAACAATTTACGTATGGGTTTTCTTATGATTCTAACGATACGTATGTTCAACCTTTTGGCCCCTGCCTGGCTCCATATTATGTTTTTCTCACAATGTTTGTCACTGGTTAATTATAATAAAGTGTTGTTGCAAATAGGCATGTTTATTTGTACATGCACAAGTAACAAACCACAACCACTGTGTATTAAAACTTAGCTAATGATATTGTTCAAGCCATGGTTGTTCAAGGTCGACATTTTTCCAGTTTGTTTCTCCCACTTGAAAAGCAAGGAACAAATACTTGGCTTCTCTTCGCCATTTTGACATGTTAAGGGCCTGTGACTCACTTAGTGCTGAGCGATTAGTGCTTTTTGAGGTCGATTTGGTTTCGGTTCAATTATTGAAATCACGGTTTTCGATTATTTGGGTTGAATGCTGTGACACAGAATCAAACAATTCATAAAGGTCCCACGGTGGTAGTGAGTTTTGACTGCCCATTACAGCTTATCACTTATTAACCATAATTATTCACATTACTTTAATAATATTTCAGTTGTGTATATTACATTTGTTTTATTTGATGACTTATTTCATTCCAACTGCTGCATAAGCTGTCTGACAATCACTATTTTGTAGTTATTCAAAGTAAATAAGGCATACTTTTATGACTGCTGAATACCAACTATAAACCACTTAGATCATGGATTTTCAGGTAGAGATACCTCACGAAGCAACAGCTGCTTCTTCCGTAGCAGGCATAAAAGAAACTCAGACCAGACAATGGAATATCGTCATTGTAGTTAATTACCACGTTTTATGCGCTAAACTATTTAGAATATTGGCCTGTTGGAAACTACAACTCCCTAATACATCGTACAAAACGTGTCTCTCAGACCTTACAACTCGTTCTGGCAGTGTTGTAAGACAGGGGGCGCCATTGACCTATTAATGGTCTGCCTGTAAACTACTTTCCTTGAGGCTCTGCTGTTGGGGTTGCTAGCAGGCATCATCTGTTGTAGGAGACACATGTCTAGTTTTATAGTGATGTGATACGTTTATTACTGTGTATGACTAGGCCTATGAGTGTCGCTGAGTGTGCGTCCTATTTAAGTGTATGATGCCATTACAACCAGTATGTTGTACACTGCCTATTGTAAACACGTACGAAATGTACAGTTGAAGTCGGAAGTTTACTTACACTTAGGTTGGAGTCATTAAAACTCGTTTTTCAACGACTACACACATTTCTTGTTAACAAACTATAGTTTTGGCAAGTCGGTTAGGACATCTACTTTGTGCATGACACAAGTAATTGTTCCAACAATTGTTTACAGACAGGTTATTTCACTTATAATTCACTGTATCACAATTCCAGTTGGTCAGAAGTTTACATACACTAAGTTGACTGTGCCTTTAAACAGCTTGGAAAATTCCAGAAAAGGATGTCATGGCTTTAGAAGCTTCTGATAGGCTAATTGACATCATTTGAGTCAATTGGAGGTGTACTTCAAGGCCTACCTTCAAACTCAGTGCCTCTTTGCCTGACATCATGTGAAAATCAAAAGAAATCAGCCAAGACTTCAGAAAACAAATTGTAGAACTCCACAAGTCTGGTTCATCCTTGGGAGCAAGTTCCTAATGCCTGAGGGTACCACATTCATCAGTACAAACAATAGTACGCAAGTATAAACACCATGGGACCACGCAGCCGTCATACCGCTCAGGAAGGAGACGCGTTCTGTCTCCTAGAGATGAATGTACTTTGGTGCGGAAAGTGCAAATCAGTCCCAGGACAACAGCAAAGGACCTTGTGAAGATGCTGGAGGAAACGGGTACAAAAGTATCTATATCCACAGTAAAACGAGTCCTATATCGACATAACCTGAAAGGCCGCTCAGCAAGGAAGAAGCCACTGCTCCAAAACCGGCATAATAAAGCCAGACTACGGTTTGCAAAAGCATGTGCGAGCAAAAAGTCCTACAAACCTGACTCTGTTACACCAGCTCTGTCAGGAGGAAGGGCCCAAAAGAAAAACTTATTGTAGGAAGCTTGTGGAAGGCTACCCGAAACGTTTTACCCAAGTTAAACAATTTAAAGGCAATGCTACCAAATACTAATTGAGAGCATGTAAACTTCTGACACACTGGGAATGTGATGAAAGAAATAAAAGCTGAAATAAATCATTCTCTCCACTATTATTCTGACATTTCATGTTCTTAAAATAAAGTGGTGATCCAAACTGACCCAAGACAGGGAATTTTTACTAGGATTAAATGTCAGGAACAGCATCTGCAGTTCTACTAGTAGAAACTGCCTCACTTCCTCTTTCGGTGCTCCCCCCTGCCTCACCAAGAAGTGGACCTGCAAGGGGAGATGGTCAGTGGTTAGACTGGAGAGAGTGCAGCAGTACATCACTTATTTGTATTAGAACAGGGACCGTCAATTAGATTTAACCGCCAATGGTTGGTGGGCCAGAACATAAATACAAATCATTTGTAGACTGCAAATTGACCACAAGAAGCCCACACAGATCTAATATTTCACTAAAATATAATAATTTAAAACCATGATTACATTTATATACCATAATGTGTCTCTATGCGTGGGAATAATGGGAACAGATTTCCAAAACCACTTGGAGCTGATTTCCACAAATGTGCATGTGTCTGCTCAAACGGTCAGAAACAGACTCCATGAGGGTGGTATGAGGGCCCGACGTCCACAAGTGGGGGTTGTGCTTACAGCCCAACACCGTGCAGGACGTTTGGCATTTGCCAGAGAACATCTTCACAGATGAAAGCAGGTTCACACTGAGCACATGAGCACATGTGACAGACGTGACAGAGTCTGGAGACGCCGTGGAGAACGTTCTGCTGCCTGCAACATCCTCCAGCATGACCGGTTTGGCGATGGGTCAGTCAAGGTGTGGGGTGGCATTTCTTTGTGGGGCTGCACAGCCCTTCATGTGCTCGCCAGAGGTAGCCTGACTGCCAATAGGTACCGAGATGAGATCCTCAGACCCCTTGTGAGACCATATGCTGACACATGCACATTTGTGGCCTGCTGGAGGTCATTTTGCAGGGCGCTGGCAGTGCACCTCCTTGCACAAAGGCGGAGGTAGCGGTCCTGCTGCTGGGTTGTTGCCCTCCTACGGCCTCCTCCACGTCTCCTGATGTACTGGCCTGTCTCCTGGTAGCGCCTCCATGCTCTGGACACTACGCTGACAGACACAGCAAACCTTTTTGCCACAGCTCGCATTGATGTTCCATCCTGGATGAACTGCACTACCTGAGCCACTTGTGTGGGTTGTAGACTCCGTCTCATGCTACCACTAGAGTGAGAGCACCGCCAGCATTCAAAAGTGACCAAAACATCAGCCAGGAAGCATAGGAACTGAGAAGTGGTCTGTGGTCACCACCTGCAGAATCACTCCTTTTTTGGGGGTGTCTTGCTAATTGCCTATAATTTCCACCTTTTGTCTATTCCATTTGCACAACAGCATGTGAAATGTATTGTCAATCAGTGTTGCTTCCTAAGTGGACAGTTTGATTTCACAGAAGTGTGATTGACTTGGAGTTACATTGTGTTGTTTAAGTGTTCCCTTTATTTTTTTGAGCAGTGTATGTTACGTCCTGCAAAAAGCAAAAAAACATTTACATTTTTTGGTGCAATTTGTATGATATGTTACGAATCCATTTGATGCTATACGTTATGAATTTGTTGTGCTTAAGATACTGGACTGCATCTTTAAATTTAGACTCTAGTGATCGAGAGGGATTCATAAGAGTTACTGATGACTGATGTATTTTGGAGGACAGAGTGGATGAGTTTCATTAGTCATTGCTCTGATCTATGTGGCATGACAGCAGCAAGACAATCATTTGTCCCATTTGTTTACTTCTGAGACCATAATGGCGTTACTGTCTTGAATAAGTTGTGAGAGCAGAACTGGGAAGCAGTTCGGTCTTTTCCCATAAATAGAACCGCGCCGGCCCTTGCCTCCCAAGCTATGTGTAACAAATACCCATAAATACCCATGGAGAAAACAGAAACGACGCTGAACGCTTTTCCTTCACGTCGTCCCTTGTCATCACATAGTTTTTTTGGTCCCCATGTGCAACACAGGTTGGATTACGCTCCAGTTCGATCTCCCTAGTGGCGGTTCTGCATTTGGGCCCCATCCAGTAACATTTCCTTAGCGTTCTGCCAACATTTCTACTAGTGTGTTATTCCATGTGATGTGCCGGGTGGTCTGGCTTTGGTGTCCATATGGGGAGGTTGAGTGAAGTACGTGCCTTGGAGGAGACATTGACAGTGATCGGTTTATTTGGATTGCTGGACTCAGCCCATTCTATTTAGTTCTAGGAGCAGAAACTCAGCCAAAAACATATTTAATGGAAACACAGACCCCATTAAATGGTGTCACTTCCTGACATATTCTCAGTGGGTCCTTAGCTCTACAAACAATCAGATTCGTTTTCCTGATCTTTTAAATTCCATTTTACAGTGTATGTTTTGGTTGGTCCCAAGAGTTACAAAAGGTTTTAAGCCTATTTTCAGGGAGGGGGCTCCAGACAGGCTATTATTAGTTGTGAACTCACTTCCTGGAGCTACTGGCTATAGCGTATAGTACAGTATGTGGACTCCACTTGGTAGCAACACACAGTGGTATGAAACCTGGAGTCCATCTGTGTCTGCTAACACACAAGTCAGATGATGATTCCACACTGCTTTAGAAACTATTCAAGGGTTTTGAATAGAGAACATAATTGCCAACCGCACATCTTGTCAACGCAAACAGCCAAATAGTCTCAAAGACAAAAGAAAATCCAGTCTCCATTAGTTGGACATTGTGTGTATCTGCGTGGCAGAAAATCAGCTCATTCAGAGTCTCTGTTTACAGTACCACCACGCTGCCCCAATATCAAGCCTGTCATTTTCTCAGCCATTGTAAAACCCCCATGGTTAGTTGAGCCTAATATCTCTCTCTCTCTCTCTCTCTCTCTCTCTCTCTCTCTCTCTCTCTCTCTCTCTCTCTCTCTCTCTCTCTCTCTCTCTCTCTCTCTCTCTCTGTCTCTGTCTCTGTCTCTGTCTATCTGTCTCTGTCTATCTGTCTCTGTCTCTCTCTTTGTGTGTGTGATCTGCTGCATTGCAGGGATAATTGTAGCTTACTGGAAATGATGCTTTGAAAAAACACCTCTTGAGGAAGAAAACAGGTCGTAAAATAAATGTCCTCCCTCACTTCATGCATGATGTACAGCTACAGTACTGTCTTTACTGTGTGAGGTAAACAGCTACAGTACTGTCTTTACTGTGTGGTAAACAGCTACAGTACTGTCTTTACTGTGTGAGGTAAACAGCTACAGTACTGTCTTTACTGTGTGGTAAACAGTTACAGTACTGTCTTTACTGTGTGGTAAACAGCTACAGTACTGTCTTTACTGTGTGAGGTAAACAGCTACAGTACTGTTTTTACTGTGTGAGGTAAACAGCTACAGTACTGTCTTTACTGTGTGAGGTAAACAGCTACAGTACTGTCTTTACTGTGTGGTAAACAGCTACAGTACTGTCTTTACTGTGTGAGGTAAACAGCTACAGTACTGTCTTTACTGTGTGAGGTAAACAGCTACAGTATTGTCTTTACTGTGTGGTAAACAGCTACAGTACTGTTTTTACTGTGTGAGGTAAACAGCTACAGTACTGTCTTTACTGTGTGAGGTAAACAGCTACAGTACTGTCTTTACTGTGTGGTAAACAGCTACAGTACTGTCTTTACTGTGTGAGGTAAACAGCTACAGTACTGTCTTTACTGTGTGAGGTAAACAGCTACAGTATTGTCTTTACTGTGTGGTAAACAGCTACAGTACTGTCTTTACTGTGTGAAGTAAACAGCTACAGTACTGTTTTTACTGTGTGAGGTAAACAGCTACAGTACTGTCTTTACTGTGTGAGGTAAACAGCTACAGTACTGTCTTTACTGTGTGAGGTAAACAGCTACAGTACTGTTTTTACTGTGTGAGGTAAGCAGCTACAGTACTGTCTTTACTGTGTGAGGTAAACAGTTACAGTACTGTCTTTACTGTGTGGTAAACAGCTACAGTACTGTCTTTACTGTGTGAGGTAAACAGCTACAGTACTGTCTTTACTGTGTGAGGTAAACAGCTACAGTATTGTCTTTACTGTGTGAGGTAAACAGCTACAGTACTATCTTTACTGTGTAAGATTACTTTTTTTCTCTGCCATGTTTTCGATTTCTCACTTCTGGTTTCTTCCCTTTTCTACGCTGAGCTTTTAGAATTCCCCCCACACTCGCCTCTGCTCATTGTCAGATGGAAAGAAAGTTATTGTGGCCTCCCGAGTGGTGCAGCGGTCTAAGGCCCTGCATCGCATTGCTAGAGGCGTCACTACAGACCCGGATTCGATCCAGGGCTGTATCACAACCGGCCGTGATCGGGAGTCCCATAGGGCGGCGCACAATTGGCCCAGTGTCGTCCGGGTTAGGGGAGGGTTTGGCCAGGGGGACTTTACTTGGCTCATTGTGCTCTAGCGACTCCTTGGGTCGTCAGGTAAACGGTGTTTCCTATGACACATTGATGCGGCTGGCTTCCTGGTTAAGAGGGCGGGTGTTAAGAAGCGAGGTCTTCGGAGTACGCATGATTCAGCCTTTGCCTCCCAACCCCGTTGGGGAGTTGCAGCGATGAGACAAGATTGAAATTGGGGGAGAAAAGGGGGGTCAAAAATATATATATAAAAATTGTTATTGTTTGAGGATATCGATGTATAACATTTGTATTATCCTTTTATTAAGCCGCCGCCCCTCTCTCTCTCTCTCTCTCTCTCTTTCTCTCTCTCTCTCTCTCTCTCTCTCTCTCTCTCTCTCTCTCTCTCTCTCTCTCTCTCTCTCTCTCTCTCTCTCTCTCTCTCTCTCTCTCTCTCTCTCTCTCTCCCTCTCTCTCTCTCTCTCTCTCTCTCTCTCACAGTTTGGCACAAAGGTCCTTTGTCAAGCCATGCATGTAGAGAGAAATTAAATTACAGACCAGAAGTAGTGTGTGTGTGAGGGGGGGGGGGGGGGGGGTTGGTGCAGGAGGGGTCAGTAGTCTCTGAGGTACTCCAGCATCTGATCTTGTTAGACTAATGGTCACACTGCCTTTCCCTGCACTAATGGTCACACTGCCTTTCCCTGCGCTAATGGTATCTTTGGGGTCAAAGGGGAAGGGTGGTATGACAAGGCATGAGAAGCTATAGGACAGGGGTAGGAAACTACATTCAGCCGCTGGGACGAGTTTTGATGGTTGGGGTGGCTGGAGCATAATTGTAATAATTTGTACACTGCAAATTGAACACAAGTAAGGCCAAAATGAGTTCATATTTGAAATGAAGAAACATTTCATACATTGATGACATGCTGACTACACTGGCCACGCACGTGTGGATTTTGTACATCCCCAACAGACATGTTCATGACACGCAGGTTGAAAATTCAAAACCAACTATATTAGTTTTGAGGCATGGCAAAAACACATGAAACATTCATGGACATTTAGCTAGCTTGCAATCAACATTGGTTTGTTATTTTAGCTGAAATGTATATGGTCCTTTTTTTAGCTGGATCTTGTCATACAATATTGTGTATATCTGACACTAAAACAGTATGCATCTAGTAATCCGTTCTGAGCCAATGCATTCTAACAGTCTAATAAATACATGTCATATATGCTATTGCAAAAATAATAATTTGCTTGTGTTGATGAAGGTTGAAGGTAGGCCTACCGTTTAGAAATCAATACTTGTATTTTCTTTGTATTCTCTGTCTCAACCTAAAGCTGTTAATGAAACATTCCCCTGAGGAGCTCGACTACAGGATGCAGTTCCCTTGGTGATGGAGAATGTCCCTCTGTTTTGCAGATGTTTATACTGTAACCTTTTCACTGCAGGCCTATAGTGAATAAAGGGCCCACTGCGAGCTTGAAGCTACCAATTAGACCTGGCTTAGATTAGACAGGTAGTTAGGTGCCTTAAATGAACTAGCAGCACTGTGTGTTTCTGTGTGTGCATCTATTTTGGCCATGGGTCTCATTACTGTGTGTGTTAGACTTGATGCTCCTGTATGTCTCCTCTGTGCGTATCAGCTCGAGAACCCCATTCCAGACAGACCTGCTGCTTCCAGTTAAGGCCCAGTTTTTATCACGTGTAAATGATGCTAACCCGCTCTGCTGCGCTTGTCCCTGGTTACCCAACACCCAGGCTCACACCAGCCCACCACACTGCTTCGAAACACCTTTACAGGAATTGTTGTTGAATTACAGAATGGGAGACAAGCTATTTTGCTTACTCAACAGTTGGGGAGCTAAACAGCCCTGTGCTTTATTACCTTGGTGGTAAATGCTTCCAGTCTGGTAACACTGGTCTTTTCTGTTCAGTCTCCATAAACACTATTACCACCTCCTTCATTATTAGATTGGGTGCCAGGAAAACAGACAACTGTTTGGGAGGTTTCGGTGGTGCACCACTGGTGCCATTCTCTCTTTCACAAACTGTCCTTGGTGGTTTCGATGTCCAGTCGTCTGCTGTAGTGTCTGAAGAGGCCCCGGATGACTAGTTTGGGGGTAGGGCCAACATCCCATTGGTCTAAAGTGGCTTCCTCTCCTTGCTTCCTCTCTGTGCTTCCTCTCCTTGCTTCCTTTCCTTGCTTCCTATTCTTGCTTCCTCTCCTTAGGTCTTCTACTTCATCAGCGCTGATCTGTAAACACATACAGTGCCAGTCAAAAGTTTGGACACACCTACTCATTCAAGGGTTTTTATTTATTTTTACTATTTCATACACTGTAGAATAAGAGTGAAGACATCAAAACTATGAAATAACACATATGGAATCATGTAGTAACCACAAAAGTGTTAAACAAAATCTAAATATATTTTGAATTTGAGATTCCTCAAAGTAGCCACCATTTGCCTTGATGACAGCTTTGCACACTCTTGGCATTCTCTCAACCAGCTTCATGAGATAGTCACCTGGAATGCATTTCAATTAACAGGTGTGCCTTGTTAAACATTCATTTGTGGTAGGGGTGGCATACAGATAGCCCTATTTGGTAAAAGACCAAGACCATATTATGGCAAAAACAGCTCAAATAAGCAAAGAGAAATGACAGTCCATCATTACTTTAAGACATGAAGGTCAACCAATCTGGAAAATGTCAAGAACTTTGAAAGTTTCTTCAAGTGCAGTCGCAAAAACCATCAAGCGCTATGATGAAACTAGCTCTCATGAGTACCGCCACAGGAAAAGAAGACCCAGAGTTACCTCTGCTGCAGAGCATAAGTCCATTAGAGTTAACAGCACCTCAGATTGCAGCCCAAATAAATGTTTCACAGAGTTCAAGTGACAGACACATCTCAACATCAACTGTTCAGAGGAGCCTGCGTGAAACAGGCCTTTATGTTCGAATTGCTGTAATGAAACCACTACTAAAGGACACCAGTAATAATAAGAGACTTGAGTCCAAATTTGAGATTTTTGGTTCCAACCTCCGTGTCTTTGTGAGACGCAGAGTAGGTGAACGGATGATCTCTGCAAGTGTGGTTCACACCGTAAAGCATGGAGGAGGAGGTGTGATGGTGTGGGGGTGCTTTGCTGGTGACACTGTTTGATTTATTTAGAATTCATTTGACCTGGCCTCCACAATCACCCGACCTCAACCCAATTGAGATGGTTTGTGATGAGTTGGACCGCAGAGTGAAAGAAAATCAACCAACAAGTGCTCAGGATATTTGGGAACTCCTTTAAGACTGTTGGAAAAGCATTCCTCATGAAGCTGGTTGAGAGAATGCCAAGAGTGTGCAAAGCTTTCATCAAGGGAAAGGGTGGCTACTTTGAAGAATCTCAAATATATAATATATTTTGATTTGTTTAACACTTGTTTGGTTACTACATGATTCCGTATGTGTTATTTCATAGTTTTGATGTCTTCACTATTATTATACAATGTAGAACATAGTAAAAATAAAGAAAAACCCTTGAGTGAGTAGGTGTGTCAAATCAAATCCAATCAAATCAGATGTATTTATATAGCCCTTCTTACATCAGCTGATATCTCAAAGTGCTGTACAGAAACCCAGCCTAAATCCCCAAAACAGCAAGCCATGCAGGTGTAGAAGCACAGTGTCCAAACTTCTGACTGGGACTGTATGTGATGGATATCTGTTTACGTGCTTTCAGAACAGTTACAGATGAAGGGAAAGGACTCCAGACTGTTACGATGCCATCTACCCTCTCTGTCAGCATCAACAGTGTCGTGTCTGGTTTCACCTTTCAGCCTGGCACCTGCTGCTTCCATTACATCATCAAACTCTTGATCAACAAAGTGATTAATTTCTTCAAGGAACATCACCTGGTCGACCATAGCGGAGAGGATGGCCAATGAGCACTCGGCACCTCCTCTGCAGTGATGCTTTGTCTTTAGCCCCTTGTCCGGTGGTTATTTTAGACCTCTATTGATGTAGATGTCCACAAAGGGCCAGGGTTGTTACCAACCAGCTGTGTTTCGTGCTCCCTGCTTTGAGGAGGCACTGTGTGTATCAGAGGCCTGAGTCCTTCTATTTCTGCCGATCCCCTGTGTCACACACACACACACACACACACGCACACGCACGCGCACGCGCACGCACGCGCACGCACACACACACACACACACACACACACACACACACACACACACACACACACACACACACACACACACACACACACACACACACACACAGTTATCACAGCTGTGACTTGGTTGGCAACGTCAGGAGCCCCAGCACCCCTACCAGGCCTCCTGCTAATCCACTCAAACTGATTGTCACCCTGCCTCTCTCTCTAGATCCCTATCCAAAACAACACACATCTCCATTCCCTGGACTCACCAGGCATACACACACACACACACACACACACACACACACACACACACACACACACACACACACACACACACACACACACACACACACACACACACACACACACACACACACACACACACACACACACACACACACACACACACACTGGGGTGCTATGATCATCCCCTCATGCGACTAAGAATGCTGATGACCTTGAAGCAGTTTATTCCTAAACCCCCTAAAGGTAAAACTTCACCCAGATCAGTTTTCAAGCCATCGATTAGGCCCTGTTGTTTTAGGCATTACCTTAAATAAGGAATATTCGCTTAACTCTACAACAAGCTCATCAACTGTCATGTTGTCCCTGAGTAAGACTTCCTGTTCACGTATAACAGGTAGGGCCAGTTCCCACTAACACTGCTGCATCTGTGGAAAACCGGGTGCCACAGCCAGTATCTCTGGGTTATAAATATCCACCAGTGTTTGCCTGGTATACAATGGCTGATGACAGAGCTGCTTTTTCCATGGAAAGTAGCAGGTGGTCACTTCTCACTGGCTTGTAGCCACTGTTAGAGTTGGGTTTGAGACCAGTCTGTCAGGGTGTAGGTCCTAGCTGCATTATACCAAGAGCCTGTATTATTATGTGAATAATTAATAACAATGTGAAGTAATACATAACTTGAATGTCTATATCAGTTTGAGAAAACCAACGCGCTCTGTTGCCTTACTCTTCCCAGTCCCTCACTAATTACATTGTTCTCATTGCAGTGTATTTATCAGTGTGAACGTCGTTAGTGAAAAGTAATGAGGTATTCCATTATAGCCTAGCTTCTATAATGCATCTCCCACTGGGTACATCTCAGTGGTCAGTAGTCTAAAGGGGTTCCCCATAATGCATCTCAGTAGTCTAAAGGGGTTCCCTATAATACATCTCAGTAGTCTAAAGGGGTTCCCTATAATTTTTTATTTATTTTTTTATTTCACCTTTATTTAACCAGGTAGGCAAATTGAGAACACGTTCTCATTTACAATTGCGACCTGGCCAAGATAAAGCAAAGCAGTTCGACACATACAACAACACATAGTTACACATGGAGTAAAACAAACATACAGTCAATAATACAGTGAAAAATAAGTCTATATACAATATGAGCAAGTGAGGTGAGATAAGGGAGGTGAAGGCAAACAAAATATATATATAAATAAATAAAAATATAAAAAGGCCATGGTGGCGAAGTAAATACAATATAGCAAGTAAAAAAAGGTAAAAAAAGTAGATATAGTAGAGATAGAAAAAAGTAGAGATAGAAATAATGGGGTGCAAAGGAGCAAAATAAATCAATAAATAAATACAGTAGGTAAAGAGGTAGTTGTTTGGGCTAAATTATAGATGGGCTATGTACAGGTGCAGTAATCTATGAGCTGCTCTGACAGCTGGTGCTTAAAGCTAGTGAGGGAGATAAGTGTTTCCAGTTTCAGAGATTTTTGTAGTTCGTTCCAGTCATTGGCAGCAGAGAACTGAATAATACATCTCAGTAGTCTAAAGGGGTTCCCCATAATGCATCTCAGTAGTATAAAGGGGTTCCCTATAATGCATCTCAGTAGTCTAAAGGGGTTCCCCATAATGCATCTCAGTAGTATAAAGGGGTTCCCTATAATGCATCTCAGTAGTATAAAGGGGTTCCCTATAATGCATCTCAGTAGTATAAAGGGGTTCCCTATAATGCATCTCAGTAGTATAAAGGGGTTCCCTATAATGCATCTCAGTAGTATAAAGGGGTTCCCTATAATGCATCTCAGTAGTCTAAAGGGGTTCCCTATAATACATCTCAGTAGTCTAAAGGGGTTCCCTATAATACATCTCAGTAGTCTAAAGGGGTTCACTATAATACATCTCAGTAGTATAAAGGGGTTCCCTATAATGCATCTCAGTAGTATAAAGGGGTTCCCTATAATACATCTCAGTAGTCTAAAGGGGTTCCCCATAATGCATCTCAGTAGTATAAAGGGGTTCCCTATAATGCATCTCAGTAGTCTAAAGGGGTTCACGATAATACATCTCAGTAGTATAAAGGGGTTCCCTATAATGCATCTCAGTAGTCTAAAGGGGTTCACTATAATACATCTCAGTAGTATAAAGGGGTTCCCTATAATGCATCTCAGTAGTATAAAGGGGTTCCCTATAATGCATCTCAGTAGTCTAAAGGGGTTCACTATAATACATCTCAGTAGTATAAAGGGGTTCCCTATAATGCATCTCAGTAGTCTAAAGGGGTTCCCTATAATGCATCTCAGTAGTCTAAAGGGGTTCCCTATAATGCATCTCAGTAGTCTAAAGGGGTTCCCTATAATACATCTCAGTAGTCTAAAGGGGTTCCCTATAATGCATCTCAGTAGTCTAAAGGGGTTCCCTATAAGATTCCCTATAAAGATTTTGAGGTAAAATAAAATAGGCGGATAGTTCTCAGCCATATTGCTTCCACCTATCATGTGTTTTCATATCAGAATAAAGAAGAGGAAGCAATTTTTAGACCATTGAGATACACCCCTGTGTGTCCTCTTCGTCTGAAGAGGAGGAGTAGGGATCAGACCAAAATGCAGCGGGTTTTGAATACATAATGAAATTTATTAATAGAACGACGAAACACGAAGAACACTTGAATAAACTTCAAAACAAATAAAAGACGTAGACTGACCTAAACTTGAGAACTTACAAATACACGAAGAACGCACAAACAGGTACAGACTACAAACAAACGCTACAGTCCTGTGTGGTACGAACATACATACAGACACGGAAGACAATCACCCACAAACAAACAGTGTGAACAGCCTACCTTTATATGGTTCTCAATCAGAGGAAACGTCAAACACCTGTCCCTGATTGAGAACCATATAAGGCTAATACCAATGAACTTAAACATAGAAACACATAACATAGAATGCCCACCCCAACTCACGCCCTGACCAACTAAACACATACAAAAACAACAGAAAACAGGTCAGGAACGTGACAGCAGGAGCACTTGTTCGAATAGGCTATTTTTAATGATGGTTTAAACTGCACCCTGGATATTTTCCTTGGCGTCGTGAAGGTAGAGAACAATCGCCGCTGGCTGTGAAATGCAGCCCGACACGCTCCAACTGACCACAGTCTGCACCAAAATGGCCGTCCTCACAGGGCTCAGGCAAGGCCTCATTAGTAATGTTTGGCTCCACACGCAAAGGGGGCTTATTATGGATTAATGACGTCTAGTTAAGCTCAGGAGTTGTTTTAGTCCCTGTGGAAGGAGACAAGCACAATCGATTCCTTTAGAAAAATCTCCTGTTTGTTTCTCGTGTTGGCAGTGATGTTATTCAGCTGGCAAGGTGATGCCTTCATGGCCACTTGAGTAAAAAATAATGTGGTTATTAACAAATCATTTATGAGTTTGTGTTGAACCATTTTTGCTTGTTTTTGTCGTTCTCCAAATAGCATTTTAGAGTTTTTAAATTGTATAGAAATGCAGTACATGAGCTTCACTAAAACTCAGACCCTGGTTACGGCCCTGGTAACATCTACCTCACTAAAACTCAGACCCTGGTTACGGCCCTGGTAACATCTACCTCACTAAAACTCAGACCCTGGTTACGGCCCTGGTAACATCTACCTCACTAAAACTCAGACCCTGGTTACGGCCCTGGTAACATCTACCTCACTAAAACTCAGACCCTGGTCACGGCCCTGGTAACATCTACCTCACTAAAACTCAGACCCTGGTCACGGCCCTGGTAACATCTACCTCACTAAAACTCAGACCCTGGTCACGGCCCTGGTAACATCTACCTCACTAAAACTCAGACCCTGGTCACGGCCCTGGTAACATCTACCTCACTAAAACTCAGACCCTGGTCACAGCCCTGGTAACATCTACCTCACTAAAACTCAGACCCTGGTTACGGCCCTGGTAACATCTACCTCACTAAAACTCAGACCCTGGTTACGGCCCTGGTAACATCTACCTCACTAAAACTCAGACCCTGGTCACGGCCCTGGTAACATCTACCTCACTAAAACTCAGACCCTGGTCACGGCCCTGGTAACATCTACCTCACTAAAACTCAGACCCTGTCTACGGCCCTGGTAACATCTACCTCACTAAAACTCAGACCCTGGTTACGGCCCTGGTAACATCTACCTCACTTAAACTCAGACCCTGGTCACGGCCCTGGTAACATCTACCTCACTAAAACTCAGACCCTGGTCACGGCCCTGGTAACATCTACCTCACTAAAACTCAGACCCTGGTCACGGCCCTGGTAACATCTACCTCACTAAAACTCAGACCCTGGTTACGGCCCTGGTAACATCTACCTCACTAAAACTCAGACCCTGGTCACGGCCCTGGTAACATCTACCTCACTAAAACTCAGACCCTGGTTACGGCCCTGGTAACATCTACCTCACTAAAACTCAGACCCTGGTCACGGCCCTGGTAACATCTACCTCACTAAAACTCAGACCCTGGTCTGAGTTGAACCGTCTCAGAAATCTCTCTGCGTTACGTACAACAATCGTTAAGTGTTATGGAACGTTTTGAAATGTGTTTTTGTTGTTCAGAGCTCTATAGAGGAGCATCAACCAGGATGTACCTGTATCTGTTGCGTCCCTTCATGATGATGTCATCCATAGCTGCATGATCAGGAAGAAATCAATTTTTATTCACTCCCAAGTCAACAGTTATAGGGTAGTGAGTCAACACTCTATAGCTAATAGACGTGATTAAGCTATATCTTAGCTGACCATCAAAGTATCCGCATTCAAGAGAGGCCAGTTCAGAGGTCAAAAGTTACAGGGGGGTGTGGTATCCTGACGGGACACATGTCCTTTGATATAGACTAGTTCTTTGGCCTGTTAAAGAGGGGCGGTGCACTAATGTGATTTATATTGCATGTGCAAAGTGGTAAATGATTTGTGTGTGTGTGTGTGTGTGTGTGTGTGTGTGTGTGTGTGTGTGTGTGTGTGTGTGTGTGTGTGTGTGTGTGTGTGTGTGTGTGTGTGTGTGTGTGTGTGTGTGTGTGTGTGTGTGTAGAGGGATGACCAGGGATGTTCTCTTGATAAGTGCGTGAATTGGAGATAGTTTTCCTGTCCTGCTAAGCATTCAAAATGTTACGTGCACTTTTGGATGTCAGAGAAAAAGTATATTATTTTCTTTAGGAATGTAGTGAGGTAAAAATTGTCTAAAATTAAAATAGTAAAGTACAGATTCCTCAAAAAAATGACTTAAGTCATACTTTTACTTCAGTACGTTACACTACACACACACACACAAAAATGACTTAAGTCATACTTTTACTTCCGTACGTTACACTACACACACACACACACACACACACACACACACACACACACACACACACACACACACACACACACACACACACACACACACACACACACACACACACACACACACACACACACACACACACACACACACACTGCCTCAAGTGCAGAGGTCAGGAGATCAGACAGGGAACAAATAAAAAGGGAGGGCGGAGATGGAACACCATTGATGCTTATCTCTCTCTCTCTCTCTCCACTCTTTCTCTCCCCTCTCTCTCTTTCTCTCTCTCCCCTCTTTCTCTCCCCTCGCTCCCTCTCTCACGCGCTCTTGCTCCGTCTCACTGTACCCAGACTGTCTAAATAGCAGTCTTCCATGTCAGATTAAAAGTATGGGTGACTGTAGCAATGCTGCCCTGCATAAGCAGCCCATTTACTGAGTACCCGCTCTCTGATGCGCAAGGGGAGACACGCCACAAATACCAACCCCCTTAAGTGATTGTTTCTGCTCCCAAGATGTTTTGAAAGAGCTGTCTGTGGCATTCAATGCGCACAGAGATGTGAAAGCATCCACTCTTCCCTCTGCAAGCCCTTTTTAATCCGTCATCGCTGGGTTGTTTCCCTGCCGTCTCAGGGGAAGGCGCAGTTTCCTCTTTTGGACAGCAGTGATGCAATCACAACAAAGTTACCCTCTTCCTCATTTTAGAGAATGTGGTGGATCTTTGTAATGATTCAGCAATGAGTAATCCTCATGTGTAAATACAGAAAAATAGGGAGTGGGTAGAATTTGGTTACAGATAAATGGAAAATGGATCAATATTTTAGCTCTAAATGGATGTATAAATGTTATTACATTGATACATGTAGAATGTTATGAAAGGAAATAGGCCTTTAGTGGTGTACCAAATAGAGAAAGTAAGCAGTCAACATTTGGTGTTGGATTTGGCTGACTGTCAACACCAGCAACACAATACCATGAATGTATTCAAGCAGTGGCTGAATGTTAAACTAGCACAAGGCTAAGATCATCTGACTGCCAATGTAATCTAGTAGCCTACACTCCCACAATATGTGGAGAGTACACACAGGTGAAGTCATGCAACCTTCCAAAGAAAAGCTGTTTGCTGGGACACTATATGCCTAGTGATAGTTGTAGATTGGATTTTACTTCTGGTACTTTCCATAGAAGTACTATTCTAACTCCGGTAGCCAACATTTCGCAATTATATCTACTGAGAGCGTTTAAATGATGAACCTTTATTGGCTATTTGTGTTTATATGCCTTAGTTTCCACATCAAGCTTGACCTATATTCTCTATGATTAGAGAGTGATGCAGTGTTTCTTCATGTGGTCACGGCTGTTAGGGAAACGGAGCCAAACCTAGTTTGCCCTCATCTGCATCACAGAGATCAAGGGTCATCTCACAGGGCACTGTGACTCGGCCGCCCGTCGGGCCGTGAATGAGGCCCTCTGTTCCCCCTGCATGCATGCCTCCCTTCACTAAGCAGCTGGAGCGGGATCAGCTGACCCACCGGCCAACAACCATTCTCTCATGTAGGACAGCCAGCCAGCCTGTCTGTCATTCATTCATTCATTTCTGGAGGTGTAGGTAGGAAGACAGAAGTGAGAGGAGGAATTACCTTGTCCTCTAAAATAGGGTAGGAGAGGAGAGGAAAGGAGAGGGGGGTCGCCAGTGAGAGCAAGGGGAAGGAGAAAGCGAGGGAAGAGCTATAGTAACCTTGTCTTCTCAGAGTGATGGAGATGGAGAGAGAGAGAGAGTGAGAAGGGAACGCTAGATAGCACAGGAAGAAAATATTTGCATGGTATTTTGAGATGACCTGGTCTGGTATGGCCTGAGACTTGTGTGTTTGCTACCAGAAGTATTTATGGTTTCCACGGGGCGAAGGTCAAATCATGAGGGCAGCAGAACTGGTTTGGACAATATCCCGCTGAGCAGGCCTGGGTTCAAATACTATTTGAAATCATTTGAAATAAATGTCTGTGCTCGATTGAGCTTGCCTGTTGCGATGACACCAATAGAACTGTCCCAAAAGTGCAAACCCCACCCTCCTGGTACTCCAGGCAAGCTAAAGTATAAACTGAAAATATTTGAACGATTTCAAATGGTATTTGAACCCAGGTCTGGTTCTGAGCCTAACAGCTGTTATGGCCAGATGCCAGTCATAGTAACAGAGAAACGGTAACATTTGTGAGTCAGACTCCAGTCACGTAAACACACTGCGATTTAAGAGAAAAATGGCCCACTCTCTCTCTAGCCAGTTGTGTGTGAACTGAGCCAACTTGTGTTATTCTATATATTAAGCTGACACAGTGACACACACACACTACCAAACACTATCATGGTCGACTCAACAGAAGGTTCATTTTCGGAGTCAAGCAGCATCGGAAGTATTATTGAGAGTTCTGAACACAGAAAAAGTGAACAAATGCCTGAAGATAGAGTTGTACCTTTCCAGTGATAGTGACCATCTTCATATGAAACCTTCAGAGCTTTGTGCTACACTGTGACACCACCAGCCCACCTCAAGTTTCTTTCTCGCCTTCTGTAGCCATGTTCACAAAGAGACGGGTTGTAGCTCACCAGGATGCATGGCTCAAGTAGGCCTCTTTAGCCCTCCCATACTGTCCAGTTCTGTGACCCATCCATATACAGGTAACTGACCCATCCACATACAGGTAACTGACCCATCCACATACAGGTAACTGACCCATCCACATACAGGTAACTGACCCCTCCACATACAGGTAACTGACCCATCCACATACAGGTAACTGACCCATCCACATACAGGTAACTGACCCCTCCACATACAGGTAACTGACCCATCCACATACAGGTAACTGACCCATCCACATACAGGTAACTGACCCCTCCACATACAGGTAACTGACCCATCCACATACAGGTAACTGACCCATCCACATACAGGTAACTGGCCCATCCACATACAGGTAACTGACCCATCCACATACAGGTAACTGACCCCTCCACATACAGGTAACTGACCCATCCACATACAGGTAACTGACCCATCCACATACAGGTAACTGACCCATCCATATACAGGTAACTGACCCATCCACATACAGGTAACTGACCCCTCCACATACAGTTAACTGCCACAACAAAGGAAACATAAAGAGTCTTAACAGGGCTTTGGGCCTCATACCTCTACATTCTTACGTCTGGTCCCAGATCTGTAACAGCACAAACAGGACTGGGACATGGCTTTGTATATTTGCATGTGCAGAACAGTGTTTGTTAACAGCAGAGCAAAAGAGGAAGTTAGAGCTAGGCTTTACTGATGCCAGTTCATCTCCAGTGTTTACGTATCACATGCCTCTCTTGGGTTGGTTAATCAGCGGTCGTGTTGTATTTGCTCTATTTGGAATATAAGCAGGGGCAAGACTGATTCGTTATTAGTTTGGTTTGGATAGGGAGATCAGCATAGACAAATGGTTCTCTCAGAGGAGAATGTTTATGCCAATCAACACAGCGCAACACACACGTATGGTAGCAGGAAGGAGCGAACACATTCTCTTTCACACACACGCGCACACACACACACACACCCTCACCCTCACCCTCACACTCATTGTTGGCCTTGAGTGGTGTTACTTCAGGGACCAGCAGATAAGACTACGGGCATGTTTTGGTACCATGAATGGTTTTAAGGATAAGCAGTTGAATGCTGGCCATCCGAGGGGAGCGTCAGCCTCAGTCATGCGCCGGCCCAGTTTGTTGTTTTTAAAACATCTCTGAGGTCATCTGAGACATCTGGCTTGTTTTTCCAACAAACTGCTTAGTCCTGGGGCTGTTTTTCCCATGGTTCCCTTTCCAGGACATGCAAACACAACAGATAGTGTCTCCCATTGAGGCAGTCTCACTGGACCTGCATGGGAGACAGTGATTTGCATGCATGGAGAAAAACTGTCACTTTGCAAGGCGGCCATTTTTTGTCAGTGGCCCAGGGTTCATGCAAAGGTAGGCTTTTTCTTAGCCCACCGTTTTTGTGTTTCCTGAATAGCAGAGGTGTATAAAGATGGCTGCCCCATGCACTTACCACAAATTCCTCGTTTTGCGAAGTTAGACGTATTGTACGTTGCTCTCCGTTATTTTTGTAAGGCCATTAGCACAGTATACATGATCCCAATTTTAGCTTCAAGACGCCAGCAATTTGATAAACTGATTGTGCTGATTTAGTGGCACATTGAACAATATTTCACACTGTGGTTTAAAAACTCCTTGGATAGTGCTAAAACAACAAGGTCTTATCTGAATTCTGTCATCTTGATGCACGTTCTCCATTGATGTCCCCCTTTGAATGTGAGCTGTTTTGATTGTGTTCTATTTTGGTAAAATGCTCGGTTCTGTTTTGCTCTGAAACTTAATTTAAAGTTCTATAAAGGAACTGAGAGAGCCCTGTGTCGAGTTTCTATGCAAATCTCAGAAATGTTGACATAGACTAGTTATTGGTACCGCATTTCTTTTTTTAATCTGTTCCCCAATACAAGTGTTTTGTATTTGGTCTCGTGATGATCTGCAGGCACCCACCCGTGTCTTTCTCACGTGCCCACTCTCGTCCCTCTCTGGGCCAGCCCGCACAGCTCTTCTCTGGTTCAGCACGGTCTGTTGACTACAGTAGCTGGTACCATCATAACAGGCCCATTGAACTCGTGGAAGCTCAGCAGACAGTTTGGTGGGGGCCGAGGGCGGCGCCGAGCTACAGGCCTGCTATTGTGAAGACAGATATGAGGGGTGAAGAGCTGGAGGGGTTAGTAGTAGTAGTACTAGTGGTGGCTGAAGGGGTGGTTTGGTGGTTGTTATGGAGTCACATAGAAAGGCCATTGTTGATGATGTCTGCAACATGGGTCAATCGAGTCCTCCGGCCGCCCCTGCATGTTGGACTTTGTGACTCCGTCTTTTGTGAGGGGCCCTTCAGTGTCGTGACTTGGTGGTTGGGATGTTCTTGTTGATCTGCTGAAGGCTTGAATGATGTCACACTGCTGCCCCAGTGGCATAATCACCCCCCGTTAACGTCTCGCGCCGGACAGAGGAGAAAGGCTGCATTCATTGTCTCCCTATGCTAAAATGTTATTGACAACTGCCGATGCCATCCACTGCTGCCATACAGACAGCAGTGGATGGCATCTGGGCGGCAGGTGGCCTAGCGGTTAGAGCGTTGGGCCAGTAACAGAAAGGTTGCCAGTTTGAATCCAAGAGTTGACAAGGTGAAAAATCTGCCTGTCTGCCCTTGAGCAAGGCAGGTAACCCCCCTCAACAACAGCTCCCTGGCCGCAGCCCACCGCACCTCTCCGAGGCAGAGGGGTTAAAAGCAGAAGTCATGTTTCAGTTGGACCATGTGTTCTGTTGATAATGTGGAGGAGGATGTAAGGATGTTTCCACACATAGTTTTGAGCTGTAGTTTGAATCAGAGTTCAACTATTATTTTAGTTTCACATTGCCACATGTCAAACGAACAAAAATTCCTAAACCAAACATTTATATTTTTTACATTTTAGTGATTTAGCAGATGCTTTTATCCAGAGTAATTTACAGTTAGTGCCTTCATTAAAGATAGCTAGGTGGGACAACCACATATCTCAGTCATAGTAAATACATTTTTCCTAACAGCAAGGTCATTTGTTTATTGGACAAGAATGTCAAGTTAAATCCATTTATGATTATCATGAAGCATCACTTGTGTCTCCCAATCTTCCAACAATATGCAGGAGGAAACAGCGCAAAAGACTCTTTAACTGCCACGTGAATAGTCTATAGTCAATAGCATGTATCCCCGGTTCAGCCCCCGTCTCCCTTAGTCTGCATCGATGTGCTCGTGGATGCCTTGCTACTCACAGAAGGTTTCAGAGCTCTCAAGCCATGAGTCAAACAACCAATAATAGTGCTGTGTTTCTTTTCCTGTGTTTGGTCCAGACTGCGTACTCACATGCAGTGATCCACACCAGGTAATAATTGAATCTGACCTAGACTACCCTTTTCATTAGCGAACCACGGTGTGTTGTTTAGTGCGCTCTGAGTGCGGATAGTGTTCACACCAGTCCAAACAAACCCAACTAAGGGGGTAAAAGTGTCACACCCTGACCTTAGTTATCTATGTTTTCTGTATTATTCTGGTCAGGTCAGAGTGTGACGAGGGTGGGTATGCTTGTTTTGTCTTGTCTAGGGTTTTTGTAGATCTAGAGTTTTTTGTAAGTCTAGGTAATTGTAGGTCTATGGTGACCTGAATTCTCTCCCAATCAGAGGCAGCTGTTTATCGTTGATCCTATTTAGGTAGCCGTTTTCCCTTTTGGTTTGATGGGTTCTTGTCTATGTGTAGTTGCCTGTCAGCACTCGTTTTGTATAGCATCACGTTCGCTTTGTTAGTTTGTTCAGTGTTCTTTCTTCATTAAAAGAAGAATGTATGCATATCACGCTGCGCCTTGGTCTCCTCATTACAACGAACGTGACAAAAAGCGTCAGAGTTCAGGAAAAAAACGCATCAAACCATTTTGGTGTTAATGCCCCCTAAGTGCCACTTCAAGGCCAGTTTTCCTTTCCTTATAACCAGTAGGATAACACACAACTGATCTATGAAGCAGGCCATATGAGCCCCTTACACCAGCATTCAAATCAAGTGTTTGTGTCTCTGTTTTTACACACGTGCTTGGTATGGTCATGCCATGTTATTCACCGTGAAGGTGAACCGCTCCCCCACATGTAATTAACCGTGATCCTATGATCCCCTGAAAGGTCCCCTAAACCCATTGAGAAAACAACACCAACACTCATATGTCATGAATATGTGTTTTTGTCCTTTTATTCTCACTGGGTTTACACACACACACACACGCACGCACGCACGCACGCACGCACGCACGCACGCACGCACGCACACACACACACACACACACACACACACACACACACACACACACACACACACACACACACACACACACACACACATACACACACACACACACATACACACACACACACACACACACAATATATGTTTTACTATCCTAGTGGGGACCTAAAATTGATTTACATTCCAAATCCTCTTTTCTCTAACCTTTATCTTAACCTAACCTTAAACTCTAACCCTAAAACTAACCCCTAACCCTAATTCTAATCCTAAACCTAGCACCTAAGCCTAAAAGACCCTTTGTCCTTGTGTGGGCGTGGGAAATGTCCCCATGAGTGAGAATTTTCCTTGTTTTACTATCCTTGTGGGAACTTTTGGGGATTTCCGGTACCCAGGGGTTTGTTAATACAAGCTCCCCTCCCACACACACAGTTTTGCCATTTCCAAAAGGATGAATTTGGGTGTTTTTGGATGAGGAAGTGATTTGCTGTTTGGGGTAAGTTTCTCTAAAGCGTGAAATCACAAAGGTGTATGGACCCTCCTATAACATGCCTTTTACATCAAAAATAGAGATTTGGTTGTCAAAAAACAACAACTTCCCCTTTAAGCCCACAAATCTCACACTGTAATCTCTGTGCATATTTTCCCCTTTGCTCTGTCCTAGCTTTACCCTTTTAGTCAAAATGCCTTCGGTTTCTCCCTACAGATTAACTTCCCCACACATCCCTCAGAAACTGCCAGCGCTCTCTGGCTGTCGTTGGACCCCTCTCTCTCTCTCCATTTTGGCAGCCCAGGGTCTTTTATGAGTCAGTGTAACCATCATATCATAAAATCTCTTATCTTGCTCTCTCTCTCTTTTGTACTTTCTCTCAAGGCCCTTGCCAGTCCGTGAAGTATTTATTAAGTTATTTTATTCCACCAATACAACTGTCTGTGTGTCGGTGCGCTTGTATTTGTGTTTTTCTGGAATGCCCTCCCGGACCACCTGAAGGCACCACGCTGGGTTCCTTTAAAATGGGCCTAAAGACGTTTCTCTTTAGGAAGGTGTTCTGTTGACAGCTGTGCTCCTTGGTGTCCTTGTCCCTTGTAGTGGTAGCTCTCTTCTTTGTGTCAGTTGCCTGTCTAGGTGTCTATTGTTTTCAATTTGGTTTTTCAATATGATCTTATGCGCTTTGAGATTAGATTATTCTGAATATTGAAAGCGTTTTACACATTTTATAAATTAATATTATTATGATTGTGTGGGTGTTAGGGTAGCTTTCTATGCAAGCTATAAATAATGACTCCATGTGAGAGTGAGGGAGAGAGAGCGAGAGAAAGGGAGGGAGGGAATGAGAGCGTGTTTTCATATGTGCCAAAGGCAATTTTTAATTCTCTAGCACTGTGTGTTTCAAAAACATACACACACAAACCCGTACACACTCCTACACACTGTCACACTGACACATAATACACACATACTCACATGCACTAGGTATGTGAATATTATAAAACATTTCTTAACGTTAAACTGCCATTTTTTTCTCGTTTAAAAGTTGAAGAAAAATAATTCATAAAATGACATGAATTCAACATTCTGTTATGTGACCTCTAGGGGGCGATGTAGTTCAATGTCCCACAGTCCTGGATATCTCCCAGCTAGACAGCGCCCAGTTTACTGCTGTCCCCCACCCACTCAGCAACCATGGTATTAATGCCGTTTTAGGTTCTCTGTGCCTCTCCTCCATGTTCTCAGTTGTCAGTACATGGAACTTCATGTCCCATCAATGTGGTGGCTCGTTGCAGTGATGTATGACAGCGTGTTCATAGACGTCCAACAGTCTGTTGTTAACGCTACGTATGGGGTTTGAGAGCTCGCGCTTTGTATTTGCAGAGCAATCATTGTACAATTTCTCCATCAACATAGCATCTTGTAGTCTGGTTCTAGATCTGCCATTTAGGGCATTGAAGCCGACATCCTCTACCATTGACTATGGCCGCATATCAACTGCAATCATTTTCTCACTCCGTCCCTTATCGCACGGCTGCCAGCAACAGGTTGGGTCTCACGGTGCCTCTTTTCAGCACCTGTACTGCCACTGTGGCTCAATTCCACCTGGCAAAGTCAGCATTTCATCACCATACAGGACTTCGCTGTTGTCGCTTCCCCGTCTCACTCTCTTTTTTTCACACTGTTAATGACAATGGCAAATAATTTGAAAGATTCATATTTCCTACTTACAGCATTGTTGCGTTAGGTGTTTGTTAAATGTTTTAGCCTTGATGATGATCATTTGGAGCTGTTTGTGGTAGTTTTGTGGTCACTGCACTGTAATTCGGTTCGGGATCCCAAATTGGTTTAAAGACACAACCCTAACATGCATGCTATCAAAGATGGTTTAGAATGAAGATGTAGAAACTGCATCTCCAATAGAAATTCCCAATAACGCTTGTAGGTGATGTCATGGCGACGGCGGCTAGCTAAGCTCATTCACAGAAACATGCCATCGGGTCTAACAGTCGTCACGCGCTGAACTGCCCATGTGCTGTTGCCAGAATTTTGGGGCCCCATGAAAAACAAAACTACCGGGCCCCTAACATAGAAATCAGAATGTTGCAGATTAAAATAACATACTGAACAATATGTGTTATTAAATGTACTAACTATAAGCTTCTGCTGCTCTGTACTACAATTGTGCAGATTCTAGTTTCCACCTTCATCCTTTGACCAATATTGACAGTATTGCAAACGTTTTTGCTTCCTATTGTTAACAAAAGCTGTCTATGTCATGAGATTTTTATGATGCTTTATTATAAATAACTACACAATTGGTGACTTATTTTCTAATATATGGTATTGTAGTCAGTTTTAATGAAGAAATTACCAATGATACATGTTTCAGATTAAATCATGTATTACCCATTCTTATAAACAAGGCTAACCCTCGTCTGCCCTACGCATAATTCCTAAATATTTACCTAAATAGCATACCTCAAATGTTAAATGTTCCTGAACTATGTGGACTGCCGGCATAAATGTGGTATCTACAGAGAACAAGCATCTGTGAAACTGCAACTGTAGTGTCAAGACATTATGTGGGCATTCCTGAGTAAGTTCAACAGGAGATAAACCATAGCAGAAAATACTCCGAAACAGTATTTTGCCCATCCCCGGGCAGGCTTGGGTAGAACAGATTATGGCATTTGTTCTTGTGTTTGTTCCCTGTAAACAAAACTCAGAGGTTACACTGCACCAAGAGCCCAGCATCGAGCCGTCTTGTGAGCAAACTCATTTATAATGTCTTTAAAGTTACATTTTCTAGCTAACTGGTTTTCAATTGAAAGGATGGCAAAGCTGTTCAACCTGTCTTGGCACATTGTAGATCTCAGGGCTGAGGTAATGAGTCAGTCGTGCTCCTTTCTGTTTGTCCCTGACTTTCTGTATGTGCTAATAATGTAATAGCGGGTCATAATCTGACAACAGTTCCAGTAAGCCTAGGTAATATCCATTATGCACATCATCAAGATTGAGGGATTTCCCCCAGAAAGGCAGATTCCTAGATGCTAATTACAGTGTCACATCCAAAATCCTTTCTACAAGTGCTCTGTTTTTATACATTTCTGACTGGATTTGTTTCTGCAGTTGACTGTCTATACCCATTCTCATCAACGGGGTTGTAGTGGGGCAGGTTGAGAGCTTCAAGTTCCTTGGTGTCCACATCACCAACAAACTAACATGGTCCAAGCACACCGAGACAGTCATGAAGAGGGCACAACAAAACCTATTCCCCCTCAAGAGACTGAAAAGATTTGGCATGGGTCCTCAGATCCTCAAAAGGTTCTACAGCTGCACCATCGAGAGCATCCTGACTGGTTGTATCACCGCCTGGTATGGCAATTGCTCGGCCTCCGACCGTAAGGCACTACAGAGGGTAGTGCGTAGGTCCCAGTACATCACTGGGGCCAAGCTTCCTGCCATCCAGGACCTCTATACCAGGCAGTGTCAAAGGAAGGACCGAAAATTGTCAAAGACTCCAGCCACCCTAGTCATAGACTGTTCTCTCTGCTACCGCACAGCAAGCAGTACCGGAGCGCCAAATCTAGGTCCAAGAGGCTTCTAAACAGCTTCTACCCCCAAAACATAAGACTCCTGAACATCTAATCAAATGGCCTCCCAGACTATTGGCATTGTCCCCATTCCCCATCCCCTTTTACACATCTGCCACTCTCTGTTGTCATCTATGCATAGTCACTTTAATAACTCTACCTACATGTACATATTACCTCAACTAACCGGTGCCACCGCACATTGACTCTGTACTGGTACCTGTATACAGCCTCACTACTGTTATTTACAGCTGCTCTTTAATTATTTGTTACTTTTATTTCTGATTCTTATTCATGTATTATTCTTTTTTTTAACTGCATTGTTGGTTATGGGCTCGTAAGTAACCATTTCACTGTAAGGTCTACACCTGTTGTATTCGGCGTGTGTGACTAATACCATTTGATTTGATTTGTAGCTGTTACGGTATGCTGCAGATTTTTCCATTTCCAGTTATAGTTCTTGTGAGACACACCATCCTCATGCTCTGGTAGTTTGTCATACATTCTCCTCCATTTCACGGATGATATCCTTACTCTTCAGAGAACTGGGTGATGGTTTGCTCATGAGAAAAAAGAACACAGAATGCAATCAATGCCTTTACACTCTCTGCACCTTTTCTCTTCCGTTTGCTGACTTACTGTACCGTAAATAGTTGGGGACTGGCTTGCCTTCTGAGTCTGGGGGCATGATTTTATACAGTTCGGTCTCCTCACCACACCTCTTGGCTAGTCTGCAAAGAATAGCTTATCTTTCATGGTCTTGTACTTTCTCTGGCCACAGTGCTGGGTCATCTAAAACCTCATCTTCCTCACTTTGAATCTGTCCATGCTCTTCCTTTCTCTTATTACTTACTTGTTCAATCTCTTGTGTCACTCCTTCACTGGCACTGCTGCTACTCTTTAACTCCTCTTGCTCCTCCCTGCTCTCCTCTGCATCAGAGTCTGTCTGACAGCTTTCTGCTGACATTCTGCCTACCTGGGGCCCTCTAGGCACTAGGAAGTGAGTAAACAAAGGGAATTTTAGGTTTAATGTTCGCTCCTACATGTTCGCTCCTACAAACAACAAATTGGATGCAGTCTATCACAGTGCCATCCGGTTTGTCACCAAAGCCCCATATACTACCCACCACTGCAACCTGTACGATCTCGTTGGCTGGCCCTTGCTTCATACTCGTCGTCAAACCCACTGGCTACAGGTCATCTACAAATGTCATCTACAAGTCTCTGCTAGGTAATGCCCCGCCTTATCTCAGTTCACTGGTCACCATAGCAGCACCCACCCGTAGCACGCGCTCCAGCAGGTATATCTCACTGGTCACTCCCAAAGCCAACACCTCCTTTGGCCGCCTCTCCTTCCAGTTCTCTGCTGCCAATGACTGGAACGAACTGCAAAGATCACTAAAGCTGGAGACTCTTACCTCCCTCACTAGCTTTAAGCACCAGGTGTCAGAGCAGCTCACAGATCACTGCACCTGTACATAGAGCATCTGTGAATAGCCCATCCAATCTACCTCATCCCCATACTGTATTTATTTATTTATCTTGCTCCTTTGCACCCCAGTATCTCTATTTGCACATTCATCTTCTGCACATTCTACCATTCCAGTGATTAATTGCTATATTGTAATTACTTCGCCACCATGGACTATTTATTGCCTTACCTCGTTATCCTACCTCATTTGCACATGCTGTATATAGATAATTCTACTGTATTATTGATTGTATGTTTGTTTATTCCATGTGTAACTCTGTGTTGTTAAATGTGTCGAACTGCTTTGCTTTATCTTGGCCAGGTCGCAGTTGCAAATGAGAACTTGTTCTCAACTAGCCTACCTGGTTAAATAGAGGTGAAATACAACATTTGAAAAAATACTATACTATACATCTACTACTGAAAGAAAACATGTTTTAATAGTATACATATCAAATAGAATACCTATTTAAGTGTTTCTAAATCATCATGTTACTAACTTTACAATTTTAAAATGGTCTAGCTGCTACAAAACAACTGCCTCACCTCCAAGGTCCGCTGTTTCAACTTCATGCAGTAGACACACGCTGGGATCTTTGTCTTCAGCAGTAGTGGGTAGTAGCATCTACAGTATGGATAGGTAGGCTACATGTTAGGTTTACATTTTAGTCTAGCTAGCTAACAAATATTGGGGAATACAGTTATAATGATATCTAAATAATAGCTAATTAGCTAGCCATAGCTGGTAGGGGTAGCTCATCATCATCATGTTAATAATTACTGCTCTGACCGAGCCGAGTGAGTCCACGGTAGGCAGCTACCTATATATTGGCTAGCTAGGCTACTCAGTTCTGCAGGCAGTCTGCACTGACTTACCACTCAAATCCTTCTCCTTGTTTTTTTCTGGGAAAAAAACGTAGTGACAATTTTTTTTTCTGAAATTTGCTGTATCTGTCTCTGTTTCCTTTCTTTCCTTTTCTGGAACCCGATTTCGTTTTTGAGGGGTGTATAGTGGTTATGCCCGGAGCCACTCTCAGATCAGTTATAGGGCTCATGAATCATTCATGTCCCCCACCCCCCCCCCTTAACGACGCCCTTGTGTGCAGGCTGTCAAATCAAAGGCGCTTCTTCTATATAACTTTTTTTGTTGTTGACAAAAATGAAAATGTGTTAGTTTGTCACTTTCACGAGGTTGGAGTAATAACATGTTCAGCTACTTAAAACATTGTGTCTCCAATCTAGTTTGTGCCTTTAGAGTTTGAGAAAATGATAAACTAAGGAAGAATTTTTCACTTCTCTCTTTGACTTCTCGATCTCCAAACGCTGGTCTGGTTTGCCTCGTCTGTGTCACAAGCATTCCCGCACGTCGAGGCGATGTTGGGCCTTTGGGTTATGCTGTTCTCCCACATGGGTCCTTGGTGGTGTTGATAGCTGCCCCTCCTGCTCCCTGCTCTAAAGTGTCTGCTGGATTGATCTCTTATGTATACGTCTGGAGGTCAAATGAAGGGAAGGGGACTGGCTGCAGCCACAAAGAGCATTACACAATCACTTTCACATTTCCACTGTGAGAGAAAGAAGAGAAATTGAGAGAAAGTAAGAAAGAAGAGGGAAATCACACAGAGGAGATTTTCACAGGTTATATATTTTGCAATACTCTCATCTTGTTGCTATCTATCCTCACGCTCTCCTCATTTGAATGCGTTTCAAGCTCTATCCCCACCCACTCTGTCCGCTGTACCTCTTCTCATAGTGGTCTTCAGTAAGGGAGGGGGTTGTCAATCACACCGTTAGGCACCCCTGAGGACCCAAAGGGCTTATGATGATTCCAACAGAAATCACATTAAGAGTTCTCATCCTATCGATCCTGACGATGACATCACCCACTCTCAGCTCTCCATTTCCCATGAAGGGGAGCGAAGGAGAGAGGGACGGAGAGAAATCTTTAACCAAGAGAGATTCTCTTTCAGTCTGGGAGAGTTGCGCCATCGATTTGGGTTTCGCCCTCGGCCTGCCTTTGCCCCTGCGAGAGGCTCGGTGTCTGTTCCTGAATGGAAGTTTCCACATTAGGCTCTCCGGAGGCGGACCCAATCTATGAGGGAATTGCATTAGGCGGAGTACATCTGGTCAGGGCCCTAACACTGAAGATGAGCTAATGAATGGCTGGGAAGAAACATGCGCCCGTGTTTATTTTAAAATGTAAAGAATGTTCCCGTCCTAGATGGGGGTTTTCTAACTTTATGGAAATGTGTAGCTAATGACGTTGGGGTGTAAATGCCAATCTGGATTTTAAGGGATTTGGTCATTTCACTTTTTAATGGGCCCTTGAGACGAGTCCAAATGTGTGTGTATCCCTTGCCTCTGTGTAATTATAGATAGTATTTGTATTGTTGTGTTTATGTTGTTTTTGGTGTGTGTGTGTGTGTGTATGTGTGTGTGTGTGTGTGGGGGGGGGGGGGGGGGGGGGGGTGTATGTGAGTGAAGGATGAGTCATTTTGAATGGGAACACAGTGTTCTATCCTGTCCAACCCTCAATCTATCCTCTCCAGCTCTCATGGGACCCTGAGTTCTGCCCAAGCAGAATGGAAGCCTGCATTCGAATGAAAAATATTCACACAATGAATTTAACACACATTCTCCATTTTAGCAGGAGGGAGTGTGTACTGCCCCCTGTCTTTCTCTGTCTGTTTGTTTGAGCATAGGATGTGTGCATTTGAATGGGATGGAATGGTGTGTATAGGGAAGTTCTGGGTTGGATGGAATGGCGTGTATATGGCGGTTTTGGATTGGATGGAATGGCGTGTATATGGCGGTTTTGGGTTGGATGGAATGGTGTGTATATGGCGGTTTTGGGTTGGATGGAATGGTGTGTATATGGCGGTTTTGGGTTGGATGGAATGGTGTGTATATGGCGGTTTTGGGTTGGATGGAATGGCGTGTATATGGCGGTTTTAGGTTGGATGGAATGGTGTGTATATGGCGGTTTTGGGTTGGATGTAATGGCGTGTATATGGCGGTTTTGGGTTGGATGGAATGGTGTGTATATGGCGGTTTTGGGTTGGATGGAATGGTGTGTATATGGCGGTTTTGGGTTGGATGGAATGGTGTGTATATGGCGGTTTTGGGTTGGATGGAATGGCGTGTATATGGCGGTTTTGGGTTGGATGGAATGGTGTGTATATGGCGGTTTTGGGTTGGATGGAATGGTGTGTATATGGCGGTTTTGGGTTGGATGTAATGGCGTGTATATGGCGGTTTTGGGTTGGATGGAATGGTGTGTATATGGCGGTTTTGGGTTGGATGGAATGGTGTGTATATGGTGGTTTTGGATTGGATGGAATGGCGTGTATAGGGGGGGTTTGGATTGGATGGAATGGTGTTGTATATGGCGGTTTTGGATTGGATGGAATGTATATGGCGGTTTTGGATTGGATGGAATGGTGTGTATATGGCGGTTTTGGATTGGATGGAATGGCGTGTATATAGCGGTTTTGGATTGGATGGAATGGCGTGTATATAGCGGTTTTGGATTGGATGGAATGGCGTGTATAGGGAAGTTCTGGGTTGGATGGAATGGTGTGTATATGGAAGTTCTGGGTTGGATGGAATGGGGTGTATATGGAAGTTCTGGGTTGGATGGAATGGTGTGTATATGGAAGTTCTGGGTTGGATGGAATGGTGTGTATAGGGAAGTTCTGGGTTGGATGGAATGGTGTGTATAGGGAAGTTCTGGGTTGGATGGAATGGCGTGTATAGGGAAGTTCTGGGTTGGATGGAATGGTGTGTATATGGAAGTTCTGGGTTGGATGGAATGGTGTGTATATGGAAGTTCTGGGTTGGATGGAATGGTGCGTATATGGAAGTTCTGGGTTGGATGTAATGGTGTGTATAGGGAAGTTCTGGGTTGGATGGAATGGTGTGTATATGGAAGTTCTGGGTTGGATGGAATGGCGTGTATAGGGAAGTTCTGGGTTGGATGGAATGGTGTGTATATGGAAGTTCTGGGTTGGATGGAATGGCGTGTATAGGGAAGTTCTGGGTTGGATGGAATGGTGTGTATATGGAAGTTCTGGGTTGGATGGAATGGTGTGTATATGGAAGTTCTGGGTTGGATTGAATGGTGTGTATATGGAAGTTCTGGGTTGGATGGAATGGTGTGTATATGGCGGTTTTGGATTGAATGGCTACTGACATTATCTGTGTGCTTCTAGTTTCAAATGTTCAAGTTTTATTCATCACATGCACAATGTGAAATGCTTAACTTGTGAGCCCTTCACAACATTGGTGCATGCAGGGTTGTGTGTACCTGTGCAGTTAGGTTATATTTCTCAAAGTGTTCATCATAGTTGAATGCGATACTGTGCCTAATGAGGCGGAGGTGAGTCGGACCCACGCTCACGTGTTCCGCTAGTCTTCCCCCAGTCACACCAGGCTATGTCTATAATTGACATGCCCCGTTTTGTCATTTCTTAAAAGGAAAACCAAAGCGAGCCAGTTGCCGCAGCCCCTGATGTTTGTCCCTCAGGTCAATATTTGTTTCATTTTTTTACCACCGTGTCTTTATGGCGTATTAATCTCCCATCACTTGAAATATGACATTTAATTACACCAGTATTAGAAAATGCTTGTTTTGACAGTATGGTCCAGGAAAGAGAGATTGAACATCCCGTCCAATAGGTTCACTGCCACCGCAGATGAATTACCTTTGTATATAGAGGGTCCATTATGGTGGGAATGCAAGCAAATTGGAGGGAAAGATTGATTAGCTGTGCCTGAATTGCCATCATCTGAAATGTTAGAGCCTTTAATAGAAACGATTTCTACCAAAGATGAAGGGATTTGAAAAAAGGGCCTAAAGGAATCCCCCAGAATCCTCAATTTTCGTTCATATTGAGCCCCTTTATTAAACATGCGTTAAAATAGCACAGCTGGTTGGAAAACGACTTATATCTTCTCGGCTTTCATTTTTCCTCTGAGCTCCGACACTGAATTAGAATTCCCATTAAAAGTAGGTCATCCTCTCTCATGCACGCTTCCCCCTCTAATCCCTATTCAAAACGCCTCTCGGAAAAGACAGAACGACTCCTCAATTCCCTTCTATGCAGACATTGTTATCTATGTGGCTTGCCTGGGAGTTCTGCAAAGCTATGGCTACCGAGAATGCTGAATATACAGGCTACAGAGTTTCAACCCCACCTCACCTGGCAAGCCTCACACAGAGGGTGACCTGGCACCTGACCTGGCAACCCTGTAAGCACATCTGGCAGTGATCACCTCATAATGACGACCTTTTTTACAATACTACATTTTGGGGACATTTAATGGGTCAAAATGTTGCAGATGGGAATTAAATGCTTAGAATCAGATTGTCATATAGCAGGGTTTCCTAAACCCGGTCCTGGGGCCTTCCATGGGTGCACGCTTTAGTTTTTGTCCTCATCATCAAGTCTTTTACACCTAACAATGCTATCCTCCCACTGTTAACATTCAATGACCATTCACCTGGCATCCACCTGGCAGCACTCTGTACACCTAACAATGCCCCCCCCCCCCCCCCCCGGCAACATTCAATCATCTCATCTAACAACCCACTTACCTGATGACTTCATTCCAAACGCTCAGCTCCCGGTGGTGACTCTTGGCTCACCTGACTCACAGAACACTCGCCTCGCCTCACTGGTCCTTGTCATTATCTGGCAACCCACTGCACTTGACAATAGTATGTTCATTATTTATCAATGTTTAAAAAAAAAAATTAACGACCTCTAGTTGGCACTTCAATGGTATTGCCGCACAATGACTTATTATGCCTCTGTCCTCTGATAGTAAATGACTCGGTAAAGCAGGGGGTGATTTCAAACTCTTGAGGGGTAGTCCTTTACTGTACATAATCACTCCAGTCTCTCTCAGTTCCCTTACTTGGTTCTGATCAAAGCCCATTGACAGGCACTATCAAAAGAAAAGAAGAGAGTGGGCTTAATTGCATCGCCGGAGAAAAGCAGATAATCCCCTTTTAATTATTGAGAACAAAAGGTAAACTGCAGCGTACGTCAAGGCAACGACGTCCCCCCTTGATGGGTTGTCACCATGGCAATAGATCCGTCAGGTCCAGTCCTGGCACGTCTCTGTGTGTGTGTGTGTGTGTGTGTGCGTGCGTGTGTGTGTGTGTGTGTGTGTGTGTGTGTGTGTGTGTGTGTGTGTGTGTGTGTGTGTGTGTGTGTGTGTGTGTGTGTGTGTGTGTGTGTGTGTGTGTGTGTGTGTGTGTGTGTGTGTGTCTGTGTGTGTGTGTGTCTGTCTGTGTGTGTGTGTGTGTGTGTGTTTGCCGTACATAGCTCTGTTCCATGCCTGTCTCAGGAATACTTAGCTGGCCCAAGGACGCCATTACACGGAGCTTCCATAGAGAAGGCCGCATTAAGACGGCAGCATTGCAATGCTGAGTCTTTTATCTTCAGCAAACAGATGGCTTGTTGTTTCTTCAGGTCCTACAGGCTGTGTGGGTTGATGTCTTGCCTGCTATCATGGTGAATGGGATGATGTCATGGAAGTCTGTCGGGATGTGTCTGTGTGGTGTAGATGTATAGGCCTACAAGGTGTGAGATAGATTTCAGTACAGTATATAGGCTTGTTGAATGTATAGAACCAAGGGAATTTGTTTGTGTTGTGGCATCTTTGTGATGTTTTTGGTGTTTTCGTCCAACCATAAGGTCTCTTAATAACCACAGTAGCACTTTAAAGCTGCAATATGTAACGTTTTAGGCGACCTATCCAAATTCACATAGAAGCGTTAGTTATAGATCTGTCATTCTCATTGAAAGCAGGTCTAAGAAGTGGTAAATCTGTTCTATGTGCGCTATTTCTATGCTTCCCATTGTTAAGTTTAGTTTTTGCCTCTTTTACTTTTGGTTTTGTACACCAGCTTCCAACAGCTGAAAATACAATGTTTTTGGTTGTGGAAAGTATATTTCACAGTGTTTTAGATGGTACAATGATTCTCTACACTATACTTGCTTGTTTTGTCGTGTAAACTGAAATTAGGCAAACTATTTGAATTTTAGCAACCAGGAAATGGCGGAGCGATTTCTGCATCTTTAACAGTGGTAGTGTAACGGGTGACGCTCTCCTCATCCTCGGAAGAGGTGAGGAGAGAAGGATCTTCAGACCAAAACGCAGGCTCAGGGAAATAAGCCATCTTTATTATAAATTACGATGGCACACGAAACGAAACAAAACACTTTCCAAACTACAAAATAACAAAACGACGTTGACGAGACCTGAACATAAACTTACATAACTAAACATAAACTTACGTACAGGTAACAGACGACATCGAAACGAAAACAAAACAAACAAACGCTACAGTCCTATGTGGTACGAACATAACATACGGACACAGGAGACAATCACCCACAAACAAACAGTGAGAATGCCCTACCTAAATATGACTCTTAATTAGAGGCAAACGCAAACCACCTGCCTCTAATCAAGAGCCATACCAGGCAAACCAAAACCAACATAGAAACAGATAACATAGAATGCCCACCCAACCTCACGTCCTGACCAACTAACACACAAAAACTAACATAAATAGGTCAGGAACGTGACAGTACCCCCCCCACAAGGTGCGAACTCCGGACGCACCAGCACAAAGTCTAGGGGAGGGTCTGGGTGGGCATCTAACCACGGTGGTGGCTCAGGCTCCGGGCGCGGTTCCCACCCCACCATAATCCATCCTAACTTCCTCCCTCCAAGAATGTCCACCCTCTTTTGACCCCCACAAAATTCCCTTAACAACATATCCAATAGGGACAACACCGGGACAGAGAGATAAATCAAGAAAGAGGGATAGATAAGAATATAGAGATAGATGAAGATAGAGAGGGAGATTAGGATAGAGGGGCAACTCCGGACTGAAAGGCAGCTCCGGACAGAGAGACAGCTCTGGACTGATGGGCAGTTCTGGGTATCCAGCCTTTTCAGGCTGAAGGACAGCTCATGGCTGACTGACGAATCTCGATGCTCATGGCTGGCTGACGGCTCTCGACGCTCATGGCAGGCTGACGGCTCTCGACGCTCATGGCAGGCTGACGGCTCTCGACGCTCATGGCAGGCTGACGGCTCTCGACGCTCATGGCAGGCTGACGGCTCTCGACGCTCATGGCAGGCTGACGGCTCTCGACGCTCATGGCAGGCTGACGGCTCTGGCTGCTCATGGCGCTCTGACGGCTCTGGCTGCTCATGGCTCTCTGACGGCTCTGGCTGCTCATGGCTCGCTGGCGGCTCTGGCTGCTCATGGCTCGCTGGCGGCTCTGGCAGATCCTGTCTGGTTGGCGGCTCTGGCAGATCCTGTCTGGTTGGCAGCTCTGGCAGATCCTGTCTGGTTGGCGGCTCTGGCAGATCCTGTCTGGTTGGCGGCTCTGGCAGATCCTGTCTGGTTGGCGGCTCTGGCAGATCCTGTCTGGCTGACGGCTCTAGCGGCTCCTGTCTGGCTGATGGCTCTAGCGGCTCCTGTCTGGCTGACGGCTCTGTAGGCTCATGGCAGACGGGCGGCTTTGCAGGCTCATGGCAGACGGGCGGCTTTGCAGGCTCCTGGCAGACGGATGGCTCAGACGGCGCTGGGGAGACGGATGGCTCAGATGGCGCTGGGGAGACGGATGGCTCAGATGGCGCTGGGGAGACGGATGGCTCAGATGGCGCTGGGGAGACGGATGGCTCAGATGGCGCTGGGGAGACGGATGGCTCTGGCCGGATATGGCGCACTGTAGACCTGGTGCGTGGTGCCAGAACTGGAGGCACGGAGGAGAGCAGAGGCTACCGAGGAGAGGAACCGGAGCTATGAGGGAACGCGTCTCCACGGTAAGCCTGGGAAGTGGGCGCAGGTCTCCTACCTGCCCTTGGCCCACTATCTCCTAGCCCCCCCCCAAGAAATTTTTGGGAATTACTCACGGGCTTTTTTGGCTTCCGTGCCAGACGCGTTCCCTCATAGCTCCGGTTCCTCTCCTCGGTAGCCTCTGCTCTCCTCCGTGCCTCCAGCTCAGCTTTGGGACGGCGATTTTCTCCTGCCTTAGCCCAGGGACCTTCTCCATTCATTATTTGCTCCCATGTCCAGAAATCCTTTCTCTCCTGTCCCTTACTCCGTTTAGTTTCCCTTTGCCGCTTGGTCTTAGCTTGGTGGGTGATTCTGTAACGGGTGACGCTCTCCTCATCCTCGGAAGAGGTGAGGAGAGAAGGATCTTCAGACCAAAACGCAGGCTCAGGGAAATAAGCCATCTTTATTATAAATTACGATGGCACACGAAACGAAACAAAACACTTTCCAAACTACAAAATAACAAAACGACGTTGACGAGACCTGAACATAAACTTACATAACTAAACATAAACTTACGTACAGGTAACAGACGACATCGAAACGAAAACGAAACAAACAAACGCTACAGTCCTATGTGGTACGAACATAACATACGGACACAGGAGACAATCACCCACAAACAAACAGTGAGAATGCCCTACCTAAATATGACTCTTAATTAGAGGCAAACGCAAACCACCTGCCTCTAATCAAGAGCCATACCAGGCAAACCAAAACCAACATAGAAACAGATAACATAGAATGCCCACCCAACCTCACGTCCTGACCAACTAACACACAAAAACTAACATAAATAGGTCAGGAACGTGACAGGTAGTCTCCCTTATGGCTCATCACATTAGAACATAACATTTAACACATTTGTCCGACATTAGGATTTATTAGATGCCTCCTTTAGTAATTAATGGTTTATAATTGACTTTAAAGCTCCATGGAAGACCTGGCAATAATCCAGATAAATCCTGCGTAGATGCGAACCCACAGACCTTTTCTCAAAAAGCCACAACCTTTTCTCAAAAAGCCACACTGATTTAAAACACAATTGAAAGCCTCATCTTGTAATGCTCCATCTTATCTGTGACTTCAGGCTACTATGTCTCTCAAAGCCCAGTCACATAGTCTAACCTAAGTTTGCAACATTAAAAAATTCACTGCTCAACTCAGATTGATCTATTATTGAGTTTCAATCATATTAGTGGTGTGTGTGTGTGTGTGGGGGGGGGGGGGGGGGGAATGATTAGCCTAGTTGTTGAATAACATATTGTGTAATGCCGCTTAAGTTCGGAATCATTGTTAGGAAATCCTTGATTTCCGCAGCATATTTTTCTTCAGTAAACTAGCACGGAATTGGAAACAAACCTTTCAGCGATAGACTTAGGCTAGGTTCAGTTTTTTAAATATTTAAATATTTTAACACAATTGATTTCACACAAAGGCCTCCCTTGAATAATGGAACCAGAATGCTAATGCCTGAACCAATTACAATCATTTTATTACAGCCAGACACACACACACACACACACACACACACACACACACACACACACACACACACACACACACACACACACACACACACACACACACACACACACACACACACACACACAAACACACATCCTCAATGACAAAAACCAAAGCAGAATCCAACAGTAAACACTTTTTTAAATCTTCAAAGTACAGCACTGTTACATTTAAAGAGAACATTTTCACACCCCACTAACCAAAGGCTTCTGTTTTGCCTACGCTAATCATGTGGTGCCAGGCCAGCCTCAGAAGTGACCTCATAAAATGCAGAAAACTAAAGTCTGGCCAGACAAGACAGACAAGGAGCCTTGTTCTGCTGGGTACACTGGGAGATTTGGCCTGGAGCTGTGTGTGTGTGTGTCTGTCTAGCCCTCCTGGGGGGTGTGGCTTGTATCTGGCCCTCGTGGTTTGTGCGCGTGCAGCCGTGTACGTATGCTTGAAGTTAGAGATGAAGAGTGCTGCACAGCTAGCATTTGAAGGAGCACTTTTAAACCATCACACTATCAGTCTTAGCGTTGTCTATGCCACATATCACGGATCACTGACACCCCCCCGCCTCCCGCCTCCCAGACATGTCCATGAACACTCTGTGTGTGAACCCACACTATCTCTCATTATCTCTAACAGAGACTTGCACAGGAGGCTGGTGAGTGGAGGATGGCTCATAATAATGTCTGGAACGGAATCAATGGAATGGTATTAAAACACACGAACACCATTTGTTTGACATCATTCCATGAATTCCGTTCCAGCTATTACTATGAGCCTGTCCTGCCCAATTAAGGTGCCACACAGCCACCTGTGGTAGAGAGGCATGCTCTCTCACAACGCTTGTTCCAAGGAGAAGTGTCATTGAAGAAGTTGTGGAATGCGTCACACCAACGTCCTCGTTGCAGAGTAAGGCGGATGTGTGTGTGTGACAGACATGGTAGAGTGTGGGGTTATAGAGGAAAGTGTTGATAAACATGCTGAGTAGGAGCAGGGTGGTGGTGTGTGGGACAGACATGGTACAGTGTGGGGTTATGGAGGAAAGTGATGATAAACATGCTGAGTAGGAGCAGGGTGGTGGTGTGTGGGACAGACATGGTAGAGTGTGGGGTTATAGAGGAAAGTGTTGAATAACATGCTGAGTAGGAGCAGGGTGGTGGTGTGTGGGACAGACATGGTAGAGTGTGGGGTTATAGAGGAAAGTGTTGAATAACATGCTGAGTAGGAGCAGGGTGGTGGTGTGTGGGACAGACATGGTAGAGTGTGGGGTTATAGAGGAAAGTGTTGAATAACATGCTGAGTAGGAGCAGGGTGGTGGTGTGTGGGACAGACATGGTAGAGTGTGGGGTTATAGAGGAAAGTGTTGAATAACATGCTGAGTAGGAGCAGGGTGGTGGTGTGTGGGACAGACATGGTGCAGTGTGGGGTTATGGAGGAAAGTGATGATAAACATGCTGAGTAGGAGCAGGGTGGTGGTGTGTGGGACAGACATGGTAGAGTGTGGGGTTATAGAGGGAAGTGTTGAATAACATGCTGAGTAGGAGCAGGGTGGTGGTGTGTGGGACAGACATGGTAGAGTGTGGGGTTATAGAGGAAAGTGTTGAATAACATGCTGAGTAGGAGCAGGGTGGTGGTGTGTGGGACAGACATGGTACAGTGTGGGGTTATGGAGGAAAGTGATGATAAACATGCTGAGTAGGAGCAGGGTGGTGGTGTGTGGGACAGACATGGTAGAGTGTGGGGTTATAGAGGAAAGTGTTGAATAACATGCTGTTTAGGAGCAGGGTGGTGGTGTGTGGGACAGACATGGTAGAGTGTGGGGTTATGGAGGAAAGTGTTGAATAACATGCTGAGTAGGAGCAGGGTGGTGGTGTGTGGGACAGACATGGTAGAGTGTGGGGTTATGGAGGAAAGTGTTGATAAACATGCTGAGTAGGAGCAGGGTGGTGGTGTGTGGGACAGACATGGTAGAGTGTGGGGTTATGGAGGAAAGTGTTGAATAACATGCTGAGTAGGAGCAGGGTGGTGGTGTGTGGGACAGACATGGTAGAGTGTGGGGTTATGGAGGAAAGTGTTGATAAACATGCTGAGTAGGAGCAGCATGCGTGTGTGCGTGTGTGTGGACCAGAACTCCCCACAAAAATAGTAAACAAACAAAAATTTTACCAACTGTGGTCAGTTGACTTACGAGGTCAAATGCTATTTCTAGGGGTTTAGGGTTAAGGTTAGAATTAGTGTTAGAATTATGTTAAGGGTTAGGGTTAGGAGCTAGGAGCTGGGGTTGGTTTTAGGGTTAGGAGCTAGGGTTAGTTTTGGGGTTAGGAGCTAGGTTTAGGTTTAGGGTTATGGTTAAGGTTAAGTTTTTGGGTTAGGATTAAGGTTAGGGTAAGGGGTTGGGGAAAATAAGATTTTGAATGGGACTGAATTTTGTGTCCCCACAAGGTTAGTTATACAAGACTGTGTGTGTGTGTGACATTTCCTCAGAGCTTTACCTCACAGGGATGGGCAACTCCAGTCCTCGAGGGCCCTGATTGGTGTCACACTTTTTATCCATCCCTAGCAAACACACCTGATTAATCAAATTGCATTCTAAACTGAAGATCATGATTTGGTGATTATTGGAGAGGTGTGTTACCCGGGGCAAAACTGTGACACCAATCAGGCCCTCAAGGACTGGAATTGCCCACCCCTGCGCCTAGCAACAATGCTGTGTTGAGCTTAAGGACTTTGTGCTTGGTCGTCAATGAGAGGCTTTGCCTATCTGTGTCTGTCTGGCACAACTTATTTTTGTGGGCAAAGTTTGTCTAGATTGTTTGTGTGTGTGTGTGTGTGTGTGTGTGTGTGTGTGTGTGTGTGTGTGTGTGTGTGTGTGTGTGTGTGTGTGTCTGTGTGTCTGTGTGTCTGTGTGTCTGTCTGTCTGTCTGTCTGTCTGTCTGTCTGTCTGTCTGTCTAGGTTGTGTTTCTGTCTGTCTGTCTGTCTAGGTTGTGTTTCTGTCTGTCTGTCTGTCTAGGTTGTGTTTCTGTCTGTCTGTCTGTCTAGGTTGTGTTTCTGTCTAGGTTGTATGTGTGAGTGTGTGTGTCTCTAGGACTAGGTTGTGCGTCAGTCTAGTGTGTGTGTGTGTTTGGCTTCCCCTGGTTTCCCCTGATCAAGGCTGGCCTGATTCTCCTGACAGCCCCTGCAGGTAAATCCCCCCAACAGCCTGCTCAGAGTCTGGGCCCAAGGCTGCCACACACACACCTACACACACTTAGACACTCATACTTAGACATACACACACTCACACTAACACTCACTCACACAGGCCAGACCAAAACACCTGGGGGGAGAACTAGCCTTGACACCACACATCCAGAGGTCAGACAGACCAAGCCAGACACCCACCACACTACTCACTATCCAGAACTGGTCCTAAGCAGAGTCAAATAAGCTCTCAAACACATTTAAACATTTCTCTATTTATCTGTCTGTGTGTGTGTGTGTGTTTGTGTGTGTGTGTGTGTGAGTGTGTGACATTTTCTCAGTCCCTTAACTCCCCGTAACAGCTGTGTTGTGTTGAGCTGAAGGGCTTTCTGCTTGGTCGTCAATGATAGGCTCAGCCTATCTGCGTCTGTCTGGCAAGACTGTTTTTTTGCGGCAATGTGCGTCTAGGTTGTGTGTGTGTGTCTGTCTGTCTGTCTAGGTTGTTTCTGTCTAGGTTGTGTGTGTAAAATCAAATCACATTGTATTTGTCACATGCGGCGAATACAACAGGTGTAGACCTTACCGTGAAATGCTTACTTACAAGCCCTTAACCAACAATTAAGACTTTTTTTTTAAGTGAGAAAAATATTTGCTAAAAATAACGCAAAAAAATGTGTTTACACATGATCAGGGGTGTATTCTGTTGAAAAACGTTTCTTAAACGGAAGCAAACAGAACAAAACGGGGATAAACATACTTGAATTTGTCCAACAGAAACTCCCGTTTGCAACTGTTGGACTAATGATTACATCAGCTAGACGCAGGCAAGAGTGTGCAAGGCGATATTGAATGTCACTGTCTGTGTGCACCTACGTTGTAAACTTTCATTCATAGGCTAGGTTGTAGCAACCTCATGATGGGTAAAGGGAAAATTAGAGTATAATTTAGTAGCCTAAACCCATCGCTGTTACATTGAAGTGGGTGAATGGAATATGAATGACAGTCATCCAATATGCTGAAATAGAAATTAGGCCATGCTTATGAAAAAAAAAACATCCTCCCTCATCTTAAACTGCCTCGACCGCCACTGGTGCGTTTGTCTAGCTGCCCCTGGTTTCCCCTGATCAAGGCTGCCCTGATTCTTCTGACGGCCCCTGCAGGTAAATCCCTCCAACAGCCTGCTCAGAGTCTGGGCCCACTGCTGCCAGTGACACACACAGACACATATACCGCACCGCCACTGCTAAGTCGTGGCCACCACTACAAATAAATATATATATATGTACAGTATGTGTTTTTGGAGAAAATAATGTCAGGATGGTGAAACGTTTTCAGTGTAAACTTAAACGCTGAAAACCAGATATAAAATACAAAAGATAATGGTTATACAGTATATACAGTGCATTCCTTAAGTATTCAGACCCCCTGACTTTTTACACATTTTGTTACGTTAATTACAGCCTTATTCTAAAATGGATGACACCGTTTTTTCCTCTCATCAATCTACACACAATACCCCACAATGACAAAGCAAGAACAGGATTTTAGAGGCGGCCAGCTCTAGGAAGAGTCTTGGTGGTTCCAAACTTCCATTTGAGAATGACAGAGGCCACTGTGTTCTTGGGGACCTTCAATGCTGCAGAAATGTTTTGGTACCCTTCCCCAGATCTGTGCCTCGACACAATCCTGTCTCGGAGCTCTACGGACAATTCCTTCAACCTCATGGCTTGGTTTTTGCTCTGACGTGCACTGTCAACTGTGGGACGTTATATAGACAGGTGTGTGCTTTTCCAAATCATGTCCAATCAACTGAATTTACCACAGGTGGACTCCAATCAAATTGTAGAAACATCTCAATGAAGATCAATGGAAACAGGATGCACCTGAGCTCAATTTCGAATCTCATAGCAAATGCTTTGTCATTATGGGGTATTGTGTGTAGATTGATGTGGAAAACAATTAATTTAATCCATTTTAGAATAAGGCTGTAACGTAACAAAATGTGGAAAAAGTCGGGGAGAATTTGAAATCCCCAAAATGTCAGGGTTCCCCATAGATTTTGTTATCATGATTGAGTCACTCAGATAGCATAAGAACAAGGCATAAGCCATGGCAAAATGTGTGTAATTGTAGGAAGTTAGCTTTAAAACAGCAAAATTATGTCTCTGCGGCCAATAGGAGGGCCTCTAAAATGTGCCGTTGGCCTCGCCCGCTATCACTCCAACCCTCGCTAACTTTGTCACCGTTGCTTAAAATATCCTAGGGGAAACACTTCACGCACGCACGCACGCACACACACACACTCTCAAAATCAGACAGGCCAGACCAAAACACCTGGGGGGAGACCTAGCCTTGACACCACACATCCAGAGGTCAGACAGACCAAGCCAGACACCCACCACACTACTCACTATCCAGAACTGGTCCTAAGCAGAGTCAAATAAGCTCTCAAACACATCTAAACATTTCTCTATTTATCTGTGTGGGTGTGTGTGTGTGTCTAAACTCAGCAAAAAAAGAAACATCCGTTTTTCAGGACCCTGTCTTTCAAAGATAATTCGTAAAAATCCAAATAACTTCACAGATCTTCAATTAAAGGGTTTAAACACTGTTTCCCATGCTTGTTTAATTAAACATAAACAATTAATGAACATGCACCTATGGAACGGTCGTTCAGGCACTAACAGCTTACAGACGGTAGGCAATTAAGGTCACAGTTATGAAAACTTAGGACACTAAAGAGGCCTTTCTACTGTCTCTGAAAAACACCAAAAGAAAGATGCCCATGGTCCCTGCTCATCTGCGTGAACGTGCCTTAGGCATGCTGCAAGGAGGCATGAGGATTGCAGAGGTGGCCAGGTTAATAAATTGCAATGTCCGTACTGTGAGACGCCTAAGACAGCGCTACAGGGAGACAGGACGGACAGCTGATCGTCCTTGCGGTGGCAGACCACATGTAACCACATCTGCACAGGATCGGTACATCCAAACATCACACCTGCGGGACAGGTACAGGATGGCAACAACAACTCCCTGACTTACACCAGGAACGCACAACCCCTCCATCAGTGCTCAGACTGTCCACAATAGGCTGAGAGGCTAGGCTGGACTGAGGGCTTGTAGGCCTGTTGTAAGGCAGGTCCTCACCAGACATCACCGGCAACAACGTCGCCTATTGGCACAAACCCACCGTCGCTGGACCAAACATTCTGTTATATTTATACACCAGTTCTTGTTATTCCACAACTACTGTACCTTTACATTAGAGTTATTTAGCAGACACTCTTCTCCAGAGCGACATACAGGAGCAATTCCAACCAGCGACCTTTCGGTTACTGTCCCAAAACTATGGGGCAAAACAGACGGTGTTGTCTTAGATTGTTGACAACATGCAAACTATATTTAGTCTCCAATGTTTAGTTGTTGATTAGCTAGCTATCAAATTTGAGCCATATTAGCACTGACATGAAATCAGTCAAAACACCTCAAATCAAGACATGGTATCAAGAACAAGATGAAACGAGCTGAAACGAGACACTTAAAATCCCCCAGATGGCCGTTTTCTTGTCATTGTTGCTAGCAATCTGGCCATCCAGAATCACAACAACACGCTGATTTCTGCCCCATGGAAACGCGTACATTGTTTTCTTGATGTTGTCAGCTATCCCATCTATATCCATCTATCATGCAGTCACGGACACTTTACTCATGCTTCGTGACTTGGAGATATGCCTCTCGGGTAACCCTGAAGGGAAGCAACAGACTTCCATCTATTAAAGAAGACACTTGCTACACCACACTGTATTTGATATGAATGATTATTATGGGGTTGTACTGCCCTGTCTCTCTATTGGTGTCTCTTATACAAGTTCTCTCAAGAGCACATTGGATAAGTGGTACTGTTTTCAGTCTCTGTTACATTTCACTGTTGACATTTTTCTTTCTCTCTTTTTAAATGCAGAAGACACATTTCAGTTGAATGCATTCAGTTGTACAACTGACTAGGTATCCCCCTTTCCATTTCCTTTCTTGGTTCCTCTCTCCTTGAGTCCCACTCCCTCTTCCTCTCTTTCTTGGTTCCTCTCTCCTTGAGTCCCACTCCCTCTTCCTCTCTTTCTTGGTTCCTCTCTCCTTGACTCACACTCCGTCTTCCTCTCTTTCTTGGTTCCTCTCTCCTTGATTCCCACTACCTTTTGTCTCTTTTCGTCCATTCCTTTATCATTTCAGCCCCTGAAAGACTTTCGTTGGCACAGCTAAGACCACAGAGATCACACCTCGTCCTACTGACCATTCTGTTCTAGTCCCCCTCTCCATTTTCACACGAGCAGTCTAAACAAAGGGTGGCCATATCGAAGAAGCCAATGTCCTTTGACCCTTTAACAGAACCGCTTTGGCCTCCCGTGGGATAAGATAGAGAGAGGGAGAGACTATACAGAGAAACAATGGTATAGACAGGGACTAGCCAGGGAGCAGACTTAACAGTGAATAATAAGGCTTTAGGCATCTCACCTGCAATACAATTTGAGGGTGCAGGGGGTTACAGTAGGCTCTAGGGCTAGTCATTGTTTATTAGTGTCACACCCTGACTGTAGATTGCTTTGTATGTTTCTATTTTTAGTTTGGTCAGGGTGTGATGTGGGTGGGTATTCTATGTTGTAGGTCTAGGTTTTCTATTTCTATGTGTTTGGCCTGGTATGGTTCTCAATCAGAGGCAGCTGTTTATCGTTGTCTCTGATTGAGAGCCATACTTAGGTAGCCTGTTTTCCCACTTGTGTTTGTGGGTGATTATTTTCTGGTTAGTGTTTGTTGCACCTGTCAGAACTGTTCGTTGGTCGTTTTGTTGTTTTTGTTCATGTATTCTTCTTGATTAAAAGTTATGGACACATACCACGCTGCACTTTGGTCCTCCTCTCCTTCTCCAGACAATTATCGTTACAATTGGTTGATTTGATTCATTAAAATGAATGAATACATTTGATGTTATTTTGTATATAATCAACTATTTGGGAGATTGAATCCAGGCTGGTGGTAGATTTGGGGTATCACAGTACTTGACGTGAAGTTGTATCCCGAAACCTAGAAACAAAACAACAGCTGAAAGTGCAGTTATTGGATAGTCATCTCAAAGTGGGTTTTCTTTTCTCAGAGGGCAAAACACAGCTCGCCAAGACTTGATCAACGTTCCAACTAAAATAGCCAATTAACTTCCTCCGTCACCTTCCGGATAGAGAGAAGGTGTACAATTTGTGGACGGGAATCTAATTTAAACGGAACACAGCCCGCGGCAAAAAATCTAATCTGGTAAATATGATGACTTGCACTTGCTGCTCAGTATTGGGTCTGGCCATCTGAGCAGCTCTGTTAAGGTTGTCAATGTCGTTCTCCTCCTCAGACGAGGAGGAGCATGGATCGGACCAAGATGCGGATTGGTAATTGTACATGTTTAATGTAAATAACAAGAAAACACTACAAAATACAAAACAACAAACGTGACTAACCTCAAACAGTCCTGTGTGGCCCAAACACTGACACAGGAAACAAACACCCACAAAACACCAGTGAAACCCTGGCTGCCTTAGTATGACTCTCAATCAGAGACAAACGATACACACCTGTCTCTAATTGAGAATCATACCAGGCCGAACACAAAACCCCACATAGAAATAGAAAACCTAGACTAACCCACCCAACTCACGCCCTGACCAACTAAAACAAATACATAACAAAGGAAAACAGGTCAGGAACGTGACAAGCTCCCTGAGCTCAGCTCCAGGACAGGTTAGGGGAGGGAGGGTATGTGCAGGTATTCTAGCCAGGATTGAGACTTGGTCTCTGGATATCTTTGGGACATACTCTGGGGTGAGGGGAGAGGCACTTAGAGGTGGGTGGACCTCCAAGGTCATGCAGTAATGCTCTAATTAAATTAAATCTCTATCTAAATGTGTTTGTGTGCACGCGCATCTCAATATGTGTGTGTGTCTGTGTGTGTGCCTGCGTGTATGTGTGAGTGGCCTAGTAGATGTGTGTGTGAACGAAATAGGCTTTAGGTGCTGTCCTGAGTCATTACCCATTTACTTTCTTTCTCTCTCTCTCTCTCTTTCTCCTCCCTTTCTCTCTCTCCTCCCATTCTCTCTCTCCTCCCTTTCCTCCCTTTCTCCCTCTCTCTCTCTCTCTCTCTCTCTCTCTCTCTCTCTCTCTCTCTCTCTCTCTCTCTCTCTCTCTCTCTCTCTCTCTCTCTCTCTCACCCTCTCCTTCTGGGACTTACTGCACTGGGCTGTCAATCCACTGATGACTCTGAACCCAACAACATTCTCAGCTCTCACCTCTGCAGTGGCCCACCACAATGCTGTAGCCAATAACACCTGGTCTCCTCAGAGTTACACAATCTTCACACCCATCTTGTTTTCAGAGATGGTTATTAATGGGGCTGTCTTGTGGGAACATTTGGCCGGAGGTGCTCGCAATGCGGCCACGTCACTATTATATATTCTCTCTAATGGATTCTTCAGGGGAGGGGAGGTTGAGGAGACGTCCCACCAGCATCCATCCACACAGAGCTGTGACATTCACTCTCTCCTCCTCCGCTATACCTCTCTCTCTCTCGCTCTCTCTTATTTTTTATGGAAGCTGTGGATGGGGTTATGTTTAGGTTGCCTGTCCGGAATCCGCACTGTCTGTCTTTCTCTCTCTCTTTATCTTTCTCTCTCATTTCCATCTCCCATTCCCCCAATCACTCTCTCGCTCTCTCTCTCTCTCTCTCTCTCTCTCTCTCTCTCTCTCTCTCTCTCTCTCTCTCTCTCTCTCTCTCTCTCTCTCTCTCTCTCTCTCTCTCTCTCTCTCTCTCTCTCTCTCTCTCTCTCTCTCTCTCTCTCTCTCTCTCTCACACACTCAATCCCTCCACCTTTGATTGCAATTTCATTTTTTCTCCCTCTCTCACTTGCTCCTTTCTCTCACCTTCTCAAGTTTCTCAACTTTCACTCTCTCCCCCACTTTCTCCCTCCCTCTGTATGTGTGTTTGTCCTCCCCCTCTTTCTCCCTCCCTCTGTATGTGTGTTTGTCCTCCCTCTTTCTCTCTCATACATACAGTATATGGGCAGTGTGCACACACAGGTCATTTCCTGAGTGCTGTAACCGCCGTAGCTCATTTAATTAACAGAACGAGGAGGCTTGTCATTGTCAGAGCTCTTCCACGGAACAGAGCAGTCCTCTATGACGTCATGTCATATCCTATAGAAGACAGGTCCGCCTCGCCTTTGTTGTTTTTCCTGGGAGGATTGACTTCTAGATTTGAGGCATATCCTTCAGCCACCAGTTTGCTATACTGTATGTCCTGTCTTCCACTGTGTTGACTTAACATGCATACCCCAGCCGGTAGTGTGGTTGAGGAGTCTGATCTGTGTGAAGGTACTCCCTACTCTCTCGCTTCTATTGTCGTTAAACAACGTGGCCCTGAAACTTGTTTGTTTATCATTTAGAAGACTGAAGGGCAGTGGTGGAAAAAATAACCAATTGTCATACTTGAGTAAAAGTAAAAGATACCTTAATGGAAAATGACTCAAGTAAAATACTACATGAGTAAAAGCATTTGGTTTTAAATATACTTAAATATTAAACAGTAAATGTAATTGCTCAAATATACTTAAGTATCAAAAGTAAAAATATAAATCATTCACATTCCTTATATTAAGCAACCCAGACGGCACCATTTTATTGTAATTTTATATTTATTTACTGATAGCCAGGGGCACACTCCAACACTCAGACATCACTTGCAAACAAAGCATGTGTGTTTAGTAAGTCCGCCAGCTCAGAGGCAGTAGGGATGACCAAGGATGTTCTCTTGATAAGTGTGTGTACTTAACCATTTTGTCACGCTAAGCATTCAAAATGTAACAAGTACTTTTGGGTTTCAGGGAAAACGTATGGAGTTAAAAGTACATTATTTTCTTTAGGAATCTATTGAAGTAAAAGTAAAAGTTGTAAAAAATACAAATAGTAAAGTAAGTACAGGAAGAAGAGGAGGAACAGGCTCTCTGATTGCAGTTCATTTGGTATCTCTGAGTGTGTTTCGTCTTTGCCACGAAGGTGCATGTAGTAATGTGTCGTGCAACCACTAGGGAAAAACTGCAGAGTGCAGTTTTAAATCAGTGTGATATTATACTTGTCCTGCTGGATTTTGGTACGTCTGCAGAGACCACCCAACAGCTTTTAACTCTTTACTCTGGTCTTGTGGAGATAATAATAGACCTCACGAGACCAACGTACAGAGTCAAGATCAGCTTCCAATACCATCACAGCAGACTGGATATGTTCCACAAACAGTACAGGAAAGATTGATGATATGTTATTGATTGGAGTGTAGTTTGTTTGGAAGATGGACCCAGGTACTTCTTTCAGATCCACAAAGCAGGGTCAATGAGGGCAGGGGGAAGGGAGCAGGTTGATGGATTGGAATCCACCCCATTGTCATGACATGAAGATAAATGATCTTCAGTGATGGGACGAGTGTGTATCTCTGTATTTGTGTTTAAAATAAGTGCACGGCTGAACCTCAAGGACTCCGTGGTGAAGTGAGAGAGAATGTGAATGGGATTTAATCAAACCAATACAAATCATGTGAAAGCCTTCATTACTTCTCCAACAACATGATGTGAAAGCAGTCATCACTTCTCCAACATGATGTGAAAGCAGTCATCACTTCTCCAACAACATGATGTGAAAGCAGTCATCACTTCTCCAACAGGATGTGAAAGCAGTCATCACTTCTCCAACAACATGATGTGAAAGCAGTCATCACTTCTCCAACAACATGATGTGAAAGCAGTCATCACTTCTCCAACAACATGATGTGAAAGCAGTCATCACTTCTCCAACAACATGATGTGAAAGCAGTCATCACTTCTCCAACAACATGATGTGAAAGCAGTCATCACTTCTCCAACAACATGATGTGAAAGCAGTCATCATTTCTCCAACAACATGATGTGAAAGCAGTCATCACTTCTCCAACAGGATGTACACACACATAGTAAAGTCAATCTCAGAGCGGTTGGAGCCCGCGTGTCTCCAATCTTTAATAAACCAATTTCACTCGAGAAAATCATCAATTTATTGACTTTTTATATGCTCCCATTCAGCTGAAATGTAGGCTAATGTAGACGTTATGGAATCAGATGTAAACATTCAGTCCCTTGTATCCACAGAGAGTAACAAGTGTTCTGATGGAGGGGTGGACTGGAGAGTTATTGGTCAGGATTATTTAGGACATGTCTCAGCATGCAGTCTGGGCTCTCCCATGCAAAGTAACGCAGACAGAAAGAGGTGACGTGTACGGCAGGCAGAGTGCTACTGTTGGAGATTAGCCCCAGTGTGGTCTAAGATTGCACTACTTGTGCTTTCAAAATCAGTGTTCAGTACTTCACAGTACCACTCATGCTATACTGTGAGAATGTCTCTGGATTTCACTGAAATATAGGCCTACGGCATTGTGTTGTCTTGCACTGCTATTTCATTGCACTGAACTCTACTCTGCTCCCTCCAGTGTAAATGTCCTTGTGCCACTCAGCCCCCCACTGTGAGTGTGGCTCTCATCTGCTTATCCCATCCCATGACTGGCAGCCTGGGCTCAGCCTCACACCAGAACAAGGCTACAGGAGAAAGGGAGGGAGAGGTGGAGGGAAGGAGGAAGGAGTTATGAGAAAAAGGAAAATGTAGAATAGGCAGAAGGAGAGGAGGAAGGGAGTGAATGAGAGGAAAAGAGGATGAGAGAAAAGAGAACAGAAAGAATAGTGTGACGGAAGAGACGGAAGAGAGATCTGTTGTCATCTTGGTACCAAACCACATGGAGGGATGTACTAGAGTAAGACCACGTTTTCTATATCAATAAATCCATTATTTTGTCAACATCACGGGCCTCATGACATACACTGGGACAGGGATGTGAAGACTATATTCACGCCTACAGTATCGTTTTATTGTTTCTCCCTGTAGGAATGTGCTTTGAAAACTGTTGCCCTGGATGCATCCCAAATGGCACCCTATTCCCTACATAGTTCACTACTTTTGACCAGAGCCCTGGTTAATAGTAGTGAACCCTGGTTACAAGTAGTGAGACCTGGTTAATAGTAGTGAGCCCTGGTTAAAAGTAGTGAGCCCTGGTCAAAAGTAGTGAGCCCTGGTCAAAAGTAGTGAGCCCTGGTCAAAAGTAGTGAGCCCTGGTTAAAAGTAGTGAGCCCTGGTCAAAAGTAGTGAGCCCTGGTCAAAAGTAGTGAGCCCTGGTTAAAAGTAGTGAGCCCTGGTTAAAAGTAGTGAGCCCTGGTTAAAAGTAGTGAGCCCTGGTCAAAAGTAGTGAGCCCTGGTTAAAAGTAGTGAGCCCTGGTCAAAAGTAGTGAGCCCTGGTCAAAAGTAGTGAGCCCTGGTCAAAAGTAGTGAGCCCTGATCAAAAGTAGTGAGCCCTGATCAAAAGTAGTGAGCCCTGGTTAAAAGTAGTGAGCCCTGGTTAATAGTAGTGAGCCCTGGTAAAAAGTAGTGAGCCCTGGTTAATAGTAGTGAGCCCTGGTCAAAAGTAGTGAGCCCTGGTTAAAAGTAGTGAGCCCTGGTTAATAGTAGTGAGCCCTGGTTAAAAGTAGTGAGCCCTGGTCAAAAGTAGTGAGCCCTGGTTAAAAGTAGTGAGCCCTGGTTAATAGTAGTGAGCCCTGGTTAAAAGTAGTGAGCCCTGGTCAAAAGTAGTGAGCCCTGGTTAAAAGTAGTGAGCCCTGGTTAATAGTAGTGAGCCCTGGTAAAAAGTAGTGAGCCCTGGTTAATAGTAGTGAGCCCTGGTCAAAGGTAGTGAGCCCTGGTTAATAGTAGTGAGCCCTGGTCAAAAGTAGTGAGCCCTGGTTAATAGTAGTGAGCCCTGGTCAAAAGTAGTGAGCCCTGGTTAATAGTAGTGATCCCTGGTTAAAAGTAGTGAGCCCTGGTCAAAAGTAGTGAGCCCTGGTTAATAGTAGTGATCCCTGGTTAATAGTAGTGAGCCCTGGTTAAAAGTAGTGAGCCCTGGTCAAAAGTAGTGAGCCCTGGTCAAAAGTAGTGAGCCCTGGTTAATAGTAGTGAGCCCTGGTTAAAAGTAGAGAGCCCTGGTCAAACGTAGTGAGCCCTGGTTAATAGTAGTGAGCCCTGGTTAATAGTAATGAGCCCTGGTTAATAGTAGTGAGCTCTGGTTAATAGTAGTGAGCCCTGGTTAATAGTAGTGAGCTCTGGTTAATAGTAGTGAGCTCTGGTTAATAGTAATGAGCCCTGGTTAATAGTAGTGAGCCCTGGTTAATAGTAGTGAGCTCTGGTTAATAGTAGTGAGCTCTGGTTAATAGTAATGAGCCCTGGTTAATAGTAGTGAGCTCTGGTTAATAGTAGTGAGCCCTGGTTATTAGTAGTGATCCCTGGTTAAAAGTAGTGAGCCCTGGTTAATAGTAATGAGCCCTGGTTAATAGTAGTGAGCTCTGGTTAATAGTAGTGAGCCCTGGTTAATAGTAGTGAGCTCTGGTTAATAGTAGTGAGCCCTGGTTAATAGTAATGAGCTCTGGTTAATAGTAGTGAGCCCTGGTTAATAGTAGTGAGCTCTGGTTAATAGTAGTGAGCTCTGGTTAATAGTAATGAGCCCTGGTTAATAGTAGTGAGCTCTGGTTAATAGTAATGAGCCCTGGTTAATAGTAGTGAGCCCTGGTTAATAGTAGTGAGCTCTGGTTAATAGTAGTGAGCCCTGGTTAATAGTAGTGATCCCTGGTTAAAAGTAGTGAGCCCTGGTTAATAGTAATGAGCTCTGGTTAATAGTAATGAGCCCTGGTTAATAGTAGTGAGCCCTGGTTAAAAGTAGAGAGCCCTGGTCAAACGTAGTGAGCCCTGGTTAATAGTAGTGAGCCCTGGTTAATAGTAATGAGCCCTGGTTAATAGTAGTGAGGTCTGGTTAATAGTAGTGAGCCCTGGTTAAAAGTAGTGAGCCCTGGTTAATAGTAGTGAGCCCTGGTTAATAGTAGTGATCCCTGGTTAATAGTAGTGATCCCTGGTTAATAGTAATGAGCCCTGGTTAATAGTAGTGAGCCCTGGTCAAAAGTAGTGAGCCCTGGTCAAAAGTAGTGAGCCCTGGTTAATAGTAGTGAGCCCTGGTTAAAAGTAGAGAGCCCTGGTCAAACATAGTGAGCCCTGGTTAATAGTAGTGAGCCCTGGTTAATAGTAGTGAGCCCTGGTTAAAATTAGTGATCCCTGGTTAAAAGTAGTGAGCCCTGGTTAATAGTAGTGAGCCCTGGTTAATAGTAGTGATCCCTGGTTAATAGTAATGAGCCCTGGTTAATAGTAGTGAGCCCTGGTCAAAAGTAGAGCACTGTGTATGGAATAGGGTTCCATTTGGGACGCAAACACTGCTTTACAGCGAGATGGTGTCTTTTCCGTCTCTCTTGTTTTGATGTGTTCATGCCGATTGAACGCGCCCACTCCGCGAACAGTGGTGGGTAGATCTGTTGACATCGCCATGGCAACTGTAAACGCTAAAGTTTCTCAGCTCCCAATTAATTTGGTGAAAAAGCTCATGTTCTCTCTGTGTTTCTGTGATGCTGTCGCTACGTCCCCAGGCAGTGTTGGCTGGTTGTCACTTTTTATGAGCCGCGATAATGAAAGAAATGGACACTTCATTGTCCTCTACTTTGGTGAATTGGTGTGACTGGTTTTCTTTAAACACGTCTTTTGAGTTTGATCCACCTGTCATTACTGCCACGTAACACACCAGTAATGCTTCACACTTATTGCTCTTCTGCCCCCAGGGTTCTGAGAGACTGGAGAAACTACAGCTCCTCGCCCTACACACAACCCAACTCTGTACATGCATGTACACACACACACACATGTGCACGCACAATCTTAACCTCACCCACGCCCTACCCCCATCCCTCACCAGATCTTGTTATGCAGTCCTCCGTTGAACATGTCTTGACAAATCTCCCATCTACACTACTGAAACTGATATGCAATGGTTTTGACTAACATTCTCTTGGTTTTGACTAACATTCTCTTGGTTTTGACTAACCTTCTCTTGGTTTTGACTAACATTCTCTTGGTTTTGACTAACCTTCTCTTGGTTTTGACTAACATTCTCTTGGTTTTGACTAACATTCTCTTGGTTTTGACTAACATTCTCTTGGTTTTGACTAACATAATCTTGGTTTTGACTAACATTCTCTTGGTTTTGAATAACATTTTCTTGGTTTTGAATAACATTCTCTTGATTTTGACTAACATTCTCTTGATTTTGACTAACAATATTTTGATTTTGACTAACATTCTCTTGATTTTGACCCTCTGTTTCTAGGTGGAAAGTCAATGGAAAGGTGGGTTGAATCTGGGCCTATATGGGCCAGAGTAAATAACGGCCAATTAACTGCATTTGCTTTCTGAGAAGAGATCAAGGTTGATTAATGGATAAACCAGGTTCGATATGTTATAGGATGCTAATCAGGTAGATCAGAGGTCAGAAAGGCCTGCATAAGGGACACGCGATTAAAATCGCTCTCTAGATCTAGGGCGAAAACAGGCACTGCTACACTAGCTTACTTTACCTGATAAAACTAAAGGGTGAATCCTAACACCAATGGGAGACTGAGTGAAAACTTAGGATTCATCCTTACATGCAATCATTGCCTCCTGAGGATGCTTATAGAATCGACGTGACCCACAGAGCCAACAACCCCCATAACCTCCCCTTCGTCCACCGCCCACCACCCTTCTTATCGACAGCCCTCATCCCAGCTGGCCCTCACCGGTCCTGGCTTGGCAGCTGCTCGACATGCCCCTACACGTCCCCAGCCAACCACACTCCCGGTCAACCAGAAATGGACCTCCCTTGACTTGACTATAAATAGGTTATAGAAGAACAGGATATGTTTACAGCCTCTCCTGACTGGGTTCCTCTATTGTTTACAACATAAAATACCTCACATTACACCACTATACAATGTATAGGTTGGTATGTTGGTATGTTGACAGTACACCACTATACAATGTATGCCTCGTTGGTATGTTGACAGTGCACCACTATATAACGTATGCCTCGTTGGTATGTTGACAGTGGACCACTATACAATGTATGCCTCGTTGGTATGTTGACAGTACACCACTATACAATGTATGCCTCGTTGGTATGTTGACAGTACATAAAAGTGTTGCATGTCTGAGTTAGTGGTTATACAGTACAGCACCTGTGTAAAGGTGTCAGTGCTGGGACTGGTTCAAACCGGCCCAAAGCAGACTGAGGGAGTTCAACGAGAGCATTAGAGAGAATTTTAATTAAGCTTATAGTTATGGGAGGGAAGGAAAAAGTACCTATGTAGTATTTTTGATAGTCTAGTACTGCACCTAAAAACACAATAGTATTTTTGGTAGTCTAGTACTGCACCTAAAAACACACTAGTATTTTTGGTAGTCTAGTACTGCACCTAAAAACACACTAGTATTTTCGATAGTCTAGTACTGCACCTAAAAACACACTAGTATTTTTGGTAGTCTAGTACTGCACCTAAAAACACACTAGTATTTTTGGTAGTCTAGTACTGCACCTAAAAACACACTAGTATTTTTGGTAGTCTAGTACTGTACCTAAAAACACACTAGTATTTTCGATAGTCTAGTACTGCACCTAAAAACACACTAGTATTTTTGGTAGTCTAGTACTGCACCTAAAAGCACACTAGTATTTTTGGTAGTCTAGTACTGCCGCAAGGGGCAGGTTTTACAAAGTCCCCTTGAAGGGCCCTGAATACCAAATCCAATAGCGTAGCAGCTCCATTGTCCCCCTCTTCCCGGTGTTTGGGTTTTCTCTCCTAGCCACACGGGGTTACTGTTTACCTTGCTACTGTACCGAGGGCGCAGAGAACTCCAGAATCAATGAATGACTAATGGCCCATGGTGGCATTTACCTGTTTTACACAAGAGCCACTCTGGTTGAGAGATTGAAAGTGCTTTGTGACATAGCGGCAGTAAGGTTTGTCAAACCCCAGAGAAGTGGCCACCCGCCAAAAGGTCAAAGCCCAGAACCACCTGTGGTCCTGTGTGGCTCAGCTGGCAGAGTATGGTGCTTTCAACATCAGGATAGTGTGTCTGATTCCCGTTGTTGGGGCCAGAAATAAGAAAATGTATGCACTCACTACTTTAAGTTGCTTTGGATAACAATGCTAAATGGCATATGAATCAGAAGGATGTGCTGAGTGTACTGTGTGTAAATCAATCTACTTCTACTCCAGAGTTTTTTGTTTTCTGTATTTATATTGTATATGCTGTATGTTGACTATATGTCTGTCTTCTGTTTGTGCATTGTCTGTTACTGGCAGAATCTATTCACTAAGTCAATGTAGTAGGCGAATTATGTGATTCTGATTCTGAGAGAGGGAGGACCTAGATCAGGTTTTTCCAAACTAGGGGTCGCCTGATTTGAAAATGGGGTAGCGAGAGAAACTCTGAAATAAAATAAATAAAATTGCACTTGGTTCATAGAACCTCCGCTAGCCGCTAGATGTGGTTGTAATAAACAGTAGTTTCTGTTTTCTTCTTACGAATGTGTCTCTATCTTTTTAAACTTCAAAATATTATGACCCCTTCACTGAAAGAGGAGACTCTCAGGAACACGTACAGCGCCTGCAGAAAGTATTCACACCCCTTGATTTTTACCACATTTGTTTGTGTTGCAGGCTGAATGGATGGATATGGATAATATGGATTAAATTGAATATTTTTGGCACTGGCCTACACACAATACACCATAATGTCAAAGTGGAATTATGTTTTTAATCTTAAAGCTCGTCTCTGAATTTAAAAAACACTTCAATACTTTGCCCCTTGATAACCAGCGGACTTCTGTATGTTGTAAAAGCGTTACATGGTCGCTGCCCATATCATTGCATATTGCAGAAAATACACAAGAGTTTAGTGGCCTTGCTTTAACAAAGTTAACTATTTTCACTGTAGTGTCCAAAATGTCTTTCAAGCTGTCGGGCATTCCCTTGGCAGCAAGAACCTCTCGGTGGATGCTGCAGTGTACCCAAGTGACGTCGGGAGCAACTGCTTGCACGTGCGGTACCACTCCATTCTGTCTCCCTGTTATGGCTTTTGCGCCATCAGTACAGATACCAACATGAGCAGCAGCTATGTTTGGTTACATACGGACCGTTAGTGGAATTCCCGCAAGAGAGTAGTGGTTATTGTGATTGGATGTTAATTATTTGACTAGGGCACCTGTATTTGACATTGTGTTGTTATTTCGCTGAACAGTAGATGGTTTATTTTTATTTTTGCCAGTGAAACGAGGCTACCCAGGCGAGAAAAAAACCTCAACCAAAAGTATAACCCCGTTGGAAAATATAAATGGACTGTTTAAAAACGTGAGGCTAAAAATAAATGAGTTTGAGAATACCTGATCTAGTAGAATTAGATGCACACGTTTCCCCCAATGCATTGGAAGAGGTGGGCTGCGAGCCATGGGCCCTTGTTCTGTTCCAGTAGCCAAACAACAAAACTAGGTTACTTAATTGGGACGATGTCGAATAGCGAAGCTTCTGTGGTGGTGTTTAAATGTAGGCTATTCAGTTTTTGTTCTCCTTAAAATGATCACAAATATTGCCGTGTAGGCTACATCTTTGAAAACAGATTTATTTCTGTATTTATTTCTGTTTGATTTCTGTTTTGTCATTGAAAAAGTGTATCTTGTTCTCTTGGCCTTTGTTAGAGCTTTTAAAGTAAATATCAAACACTATACATGTCTATACACTCATCAATTACACTATACATGTCTATATAGTCATCAATTACACTATACATGTCTATATAGTCATCAATTACACTATGTGTGTCTATATAGTCATCAATTACACTACACATGTCTGTATAGTCCACAACTACACATGTATATATAGTCATCAATTACACTACACATGTCTGTATAGTCCACAACTACACATGTATATATAGTCATCAATTACACTACACATGTCTGTATAGTCCACAACTACACTATACATGTATATATAGTCATCAATTACACTACACATGTCTGTATAGTCCACAACTACACTATACATGTATATATAGTCATCAATTACAAAGTAAATGAAAAGCAAACACAAAATATGAAAATCAAAACACAATTATATAAAACAAACACATTCTTCAGTAAAAAGACATGCATCTATCTATCTCCACAGATGTTAAAGTGAGGTGGACGGAGATAGGCTAACCCCACAGTCTTACCCAGAGACGGATGCCGTTGGTGGCATGGCATGCTGACTGTGGTAGGCCCAAGCTCTATCTGATCACCAGCTGTTTGAGCCTGTTTAAAGGGTGAGTCATGCTCGGGCACAGTCATTGGTTTTGTGTTGACTCATGTACGCGCACACGCCCACTCAGCACTTAAAGAGACGGCTGTTCAAGGAGTGGCGTCATCCCCTCCAACTAAAAGCCTACCTGATGTGTGTGTGTGTGTGTGTGTGTGTGTGTGTGTGTGTGTGTGTGTGTGTGTGTGTGTGTGTGTGTGTGTGTGTGTGTGTGTACCTAAAAGCAATTTAAAGCAAATATAACCATTTTGACATCACTGTAGGCACATGCCACTTTTATTAGTACAGAAATATAATCATTATACTCACTTAATTGCCAAGATGAACGTTTTTCTCATAAGTTTACCTGGATCACCAACATTACTAGAACGTACCAGTCTGTAATAAAACTGGGGAACAATATACTTTTGATCTTCAAACCATCTAATACTCTTTTGTTGGATTCGATTTTTCCTGTTTTTCTATTATCCCCATGAACTTAAGACAGCACACCGCAGTAGTTTTCCTGCTAGGCTGGAGTCATCAGGGATGTGTTCAGTAGGGCACACCGTAGCAAAATGTTTAAAAATGATAAATATTGTTTGTTACTGGAAAAGTCCCTCTCTGTTTCAGTATGTTTTCTTCCGTCTGGTGCCCATTGAATACGACCCAGACCCAGTTTGTCTGTTTCCCACGCCATGTCATCTGCTGCATTACATCGTGGTTTCACAATTTATTTGTTTATCCAAATGTTTGGTTATTGTAACAGCATGGATATAGACAAAATACAGCCTGTACAAGCTACACTACATGACAAAAAGTATGTGGACACCTGCTTGTCGAACATCTCATTCCAAACTTATGGGAATAAATATGGAGTTGGTCCTCCCTTTGCTGCTATAACAGCCTCCACTCTTCTGGGAAAGCTTTCCACTAGATGTTGGAACATTGCTGCGTGGGATTTGCTTCCATTCAGCCACAAGCATTAGTGAGGTGGGGCGCTGATGTTGGGCGAATAGGCCTGGCTCGCAGTCGGCGTTCCAATTCATCACAAAGGTGTTCGATGGGATTGAGGTCAGGGCTTTGTGCAGGCCAGTCAAGTTCTTCCACACCAATCTCAACAAACCATTTCTGTATGGACCTTGCGTGGGGAAGGGGGCATTGTCCTGCTGAAACAGGAAAGGGCATTCCATAAACTGTTGCTACAAAGTTGGAAGCACTGAATTGTCTAGAATGTAATTGTATGCTGTAGCGTTAAGATTTCCCTTCACTGGAACTAAGGTGCTAGCCCGAACCATGAAAAACAGCCCCAGAACATTATTCCTCCCCTACCAAACTTTACCACTTCAGCCAACTCTAGGCATTGTGCATGGTGATCTTAGGCTTGTGTACGGCTGCTAGGTCATGGAAACCCATTTCATGAAGCTCTCGACGAACAGTTCTTGTGTTGACGGTGCTTACAGAGGCAGTTTGGAACTCGGTAGTGAGTGTTGCAACAGAGGACAGACGATTTTATGCTCTACACGCTTCTGCACTCTGCAGTCCCGTTCTGTGAGCTTGTGTGGCCTACCACTTCGCAGCTGAGCCATTGTTGCTCCTAAACGTTTCCACTTCACAATAACAGCACTTACAGTTTACCGGTACAACTCTAGCAGGGCAGAAATTTTATGAACTGACTTGTTGGAAAGGTGGCATCCTATGACGGTGCCACGTTGAAAGTCACTGAGCTATTCAGTAAGGCCATTCTACTGCCAATGTTTGTCTTTGGAGATTGCATGGCTGTGTGCTGGATTTTATACACCTGTGAACAACGGGTGTGGCTGAATTAGTCGAATCCACGAATTTGAAGGAGTGTCCACGTACTTTTGTATATATAGTGTATCTAGCCAAAATGACATTGCAAACACCAACACAGTTAGCAATGAGCTAACCAAGCTACCAAGAAATTAGCAAGCTAGCTAGCTAGCACAGTTCATGGAGGATAATTTCAGTTGAAACTGGTCAGGGAGAGGTTTGGGTTCACTTTGAAAATTATATTTATTGACTGCCATACTATGTACATAAACCTTAACTAGCCACGAGGCCAATATTTATTTATACAACTAATGTCTCTTTTATCAATAGCAGGGTTTAGACAGATGAGTTTCATGACTTTTCCATGACTTGTCCATGACCTTTAACCAAATTTCCATGATGTCAATTTGGGGCGGCAGGTAGCCTGGCGGTTAGAGAGGCGAGCCAGCAAACAAAGGGTTGCCATTTCAAATCCCGGGTCCAATGGGAAAATCCTGCAGGAAGTGAACTGTTAACAGAAGGGTTGCTGGTATCAAATCCTAGATGTCAGTGCCTGCTGTTGTGCCTTTGAGCATGGCTCTTAACCCCCCACAACAACAGCTCCCCGGGCGCCCAGTGTGGCAGCCCACCGCACCTCAGGAATTTATTTAGGCATATATCGAAAAAATGACATAATAGCTAAACAGTTAACTAGAGCGAGAACTAGCCAGGCTACAATAAATGTTTTGAATTGGCTACATAGATCTGTTTCCTATTATATTTTATAGGCCTACCTGCTGCTGCAATGTCCAGCCATCTCTCTCTCCTTGAGCAACTACCCACACACACACACATTCATTTGATGCCACACACAGATTAGTTATTGTGTCATATTCCGATCCTGGCTAATATGTTGATTTTGATGTTGATTTTGATGTGATTGATAACATATTAAAATACTGTGCCTAAATAAATTAAATGAACAGAAATTATTACATTAATTTCCATGACTTTTAAAAAACTTTTCGGATTTGATTATTTTCCCAAACTTTTCCAGGCCTGGAAAATACAATAAATTCCATGACTTTTCTAGGATTTTCATGACCTTACAAACCCTGCAATAGTCGTTCACATAGCACTGCCTGATAGCTGTGTTGACATGACAACTGGGTTGCGTTTCTATATCACGAATGGATCATGTGACAAACGCATTCGTTTTGGTTGACTGTTGCCTGCAACTTGTTGCGCAAAGTTGTGACTAGATGTAGTAGAGCTACGGACGATATTTACCATTGAACTACTGCGAGAGTTTGGACGTTTTTGAAGTCAGGCGATGTGTCGGAGACGGATATCAGGTATGACAGCAATGTGCAGTCAACAGGGACTGACCACATTTAGGCTGCATCGGCATTTAGCAGGACAAATTGGCTTGTTTATATTGTATCTGTGCACTGGCAATTAATTGGAGACACTGTAGTTTATTTCCCAAATCCCACCTCCACCGGAATGTGGCAAGCGCGATTTACATGATAGGATAAATATGAATAAATACATTGTACACTACTGTTTGTTTACCTAGATATGACGTTAGTTCGCAAGCATTGTGAAGCAGTGTCTATGCATACAAGCAACAGTACACTGTTTATTTTCGATAAAATATCAATCGCCATTGAAACCATAGATTTTTACTTTGAGCAAATCTAAGTGATATTCGACTCATCAGGCTTCAAAATGGAAATTCAAACTCTTGCGATAGTTCAACGGTTAATCTCGTCCGTAGCTGTACTCCATGTTGTACTAGTCACAACCACTGGATGCAACTAAATTACAGATGAGTTGCTTATTAGTGCAGGGAGGTTCAATCAAGAAGAAACCTATTTGCAAGCAACCAATGTTGTGTCCAAGTTGCTTCGTGTAACTCCAGCCTAACTAAGACTTCATTCACCCTACAACACCTAATCACCACAACACACTCAAAAGTAGACACACACATACATACAAAAACCCAGATACTGGACACATTAATCTACATATGTGCATTGACACATATACACAGCTTATACTTGTATATAATGTACTGTTCATAGAATTGGGCACATGTGGTGTATCTGTTTACAAGCAAACATCTGCCCCATGGATGAACCGCAAAACAGACTGATACTGTAATTGAAGAGATTTCAGACCACACTTTGACTGGAATGAACTAACATGGCCACAACATCCTGCTTGATGAAGGGTAGCACCCCCACGCCACTTTAAACAGCTAAGTCTGGGGCCCTTGTTTTATTACAAAGAAAGACAAAAACAGGGTCAAGTATCTCTCGTCATCTAGGATGTATCCCAAATGGCAAATCCCTATTTAGTGCACTGCTTTTGACCAGGGCCCAAAGTACTACACTATGTAAGGAATAGGGGGCCATTTGGGACACAGGCCTACTTTAGTAAGTTCTCCCTGAATCCAGTGTCTTGGAGTATGACTTTATAGCATTATGATGTATTACATTAATTATTATTATTAAAAGGATTCTACAGCGGCAGGTAGCCTAGTGGTTAGAGCATTGGGCCAGTAATCTAAAGGTTGCTGGATCGAATCCCCGAGCTGACAAGGTAAAAATCTGTCATTCTACCCCTGAACAAGGCCGTTAACCCACTGTTCATTGTAAATAAGAATTTGTTCTTAACTGATTTGCCTAGTTAAGTAAAAATACTATATAAACTGTTAGAGAATGTTCTGGAAGTGTCTGATGCAGATTTGACCCATGCTTCCCATAGCTTTTTATTAAACGTTTTATTTAAACTTTATTTAACTAGGCAAGTCAGTTAAGAACAAATCATTTTTTACAATGACGGCCTACCCTGGCCAAACCCTAACCCGCACGATGTTGGGCCAAATGTGTGCCGCCCTATGGGACTCCCAATCATGGCCTGGAATCTAACCAGGGTCTGTAGTGATGCCTCTACCACTGAGATGCTGTGCCTTAGAACGCTGTGCCACTCAGGGGCCCAAATAGCTGGCACCGCTAGGCTTCAAACGTCCCTCTATTAATATACAGCCAGGCAGGAAGAGACACACATACAAACAGGGTTAAATGTAGTGGGATACATATGGATTAACATAGACGTATGCATGATATGATTCAAGCACAAATACCTGACTCTGGAATAACAAGGTACTGAGTCAGTAAACTAAGACTACTAGGCGTGAGAGGGATAGAGACATTCATGCCAATAAATATGGAGACTTAGCTAAGTATTTATGGATCGGTGATTATACATTACGATGGAAGTCAGCCTTGTACCTTTGAGAATAACAACACACGGAGCCCGTCGTCTCTAGGCCTTTGTTTTGGGCCTCATATTTTCACTTTATCTTTGAGAAATGACTACTGATACTGCAAATACATGTAGCTGTGAATATAAACAAATCGTGATCAAATGCAGAAGTACTGTAGAAACCTAAACTTACTCTCTAAACTTTCTTTCAACATAGACGTGTGTGTGTGTGTGTGTGTGTGTGTGTGTGTGTGTGTGTGTGTGTGTGTGTGTGTGTGTGTGTGTGTGTGTGTGTGTGTGTGTGTGTGAGCGCAATTTAAAGCCACACAACAAAACAGTCCTATTCCACTCCATTCCCAGAACCACCTCCTGTAGTCAAAGCAAAGCTCCACTGAGCTCGGGGAGAAGACATGGGAGTCATGGAAAGTTAGTGGTTTGCGGGGGATGAGTTACTTCCCTGTATATCTGTAGGTCTGGATCAAAAAGGGGGAGGAGCTTGGAAAGTTCCCCAGCAGTTTTGTTTTCTGTCTTCCATTAACCCTGTCTGTGCCACACCCAAACACTTTACTCTCACATGAACCAGCAAGTATAATTTTCCATAAACTAGGCCAGGCCTGTGTGGTTGTTATTTTAACCTAGACTTTGAAGATGTCTATTGTCTGACGGTTGACAGGTTGATTTGTTACTCTATGTCTGAAGTAGTACATGATTAGGGAGCTCTGCCTAATGTTAGGAAAACATGTAGAAATCCTTTTTTTCAGAGCAAAGGGGATATAGGCTACAGTAGTCGCAAAGCTGTCAGATACCTGTTCAAACCCGCAGAAGCACAGCAATCAATGTTTCCACAACGTTTAGGCAACATTGTTGTGGGTATGAGAATGTATAAGAGCTCTCTCTTCTCTCTGGGTCTGCTCTTGTTGACCAGACACTGTTGGTTTAGCTTTGCAGTGACCCACAGCCGTGTGTATGTGTTTGCGTGTGTGTTTTTTTGTGCGTGTGTGTGTGTGTGTGCTCACAACTGTGTGTGTAACTGTTTGCATGGCTGTGTGTGTATCCATGTCCTCTAAGTCAGCACTGTGAGTCAGTGTGTTTTTGGAGAAAAAAAACACACACACACACACACACACACACACACACACACACACACACACACACACACACACACACACACACACACACACACACACACACACACACTCAGTGGGCATCCAGGTCTCTCTTGCTCTCTCTACTCTCGCTCTACTCTCTCTACCCTCTCCGCTTGATCCTGAGCTGACATTCTTTCCCTCCACTCTTCATGTGTGGTTCAAGATAAACGGCCCCATTCATTGGGTTTGACTGTAGGCAGGCAAAGCATTAGGGCAGGATACCCCACCCTGGTCTGGCAACATCTGGCAACACATTCCAGCCTCCGCCGGTGGCTGGCTACTAGGGCTGGGAATTGCCAAGGACCTCACGATACGGTATCACAATACTTAGGTGCCAAACATATTTTCACTATATGTCTGCTGCAGAGAGACGAGAGAGCAAGAGAAAATTAGTGTTGATCAGTCATGGAAATAAAAGTGCTGAAATCATGTTGGCTCCCTATTTTTTTTTAAAAGATGGACAACAAGCTATAGGATGAAAAACACCAGAGTTTTGGCGCACGTACAGCAGGCTAGCTTTAGCTAACGTTACCTAGCAAAATCAATTCTATACTTGGAGTCAAATATCAATATAATATCGTGCAAATATAATATTGTGATATGTAACAGTATAGACCCCCCCATCACTTCTGGCTGCACCTAAGGATTGTATAAACATGTATAAAAATGCCAGCTGACATTTTCACACTTTCTCTCACTCCTTGACTCCCATCTCCCAATCTTCATTGTCTCTCTTTTACTTTCTTTATCTCAGAGGGAAAGTCAGGGGAATTCCTCAGCTCTGGGTATTCATTAACATTGTCTCTCACCTTGTTCCAGCCTTCTTTCGCTTAACGTCTCTGTCCCTCGCTCTGTCTCTATATGTGTCTTTTTCCCCATGTGGTGTGAGTAGCAATTTCTCACTCTTTTCCTCTGTAATAGACTGGCCATTGTGTGAATGATGTCATTCTCTGAAATGAATTGTGGCACCGTAAGCCATTTAGTGAGTAATACTTGTAAAGAATTATATCTTTCTTTTTATCAAGAAGAATTTACCTAAAGGGTATTGGCCTACTCCCAGTAATAATTGTAAATCAATGTTTGTGTAATTTATGTACCTAATTTTACAGGCAGTGAAAATGTAGAATACCCAAAGTCATACACAAACATTAGTGTATGTCAAACTCAGAAAAGTGTGTATTGCTGATGCATCCTGTATGAGGGAATCCCCATTGACTGACCATCAGTGGAGCCTGTCCTCCTATAGCTCCCTTCACCAACCTCCACTGGCCAAGAAACCCAAAGCCAGAGTGTGTGTGTATTAGGGAATTACTGGAAGTGATTATGGGAAACCCCTATACTACAGACACTAGATTCAAACAATGGCCTGCAAGAGCAACTATGACAACAACATGTAGAGCATGCCTTGAATACAAACAATCATGAGCATAACTGTATCCAAAATTGTGTGCTTAATTACGCACTAATGCACATTGAACCTCACCATAATAATCCTGTCCGTTTTATGAAATAACTGAAAACCCAGTGCAAGATGTTGTTTTCGATGGGAGCACAATATAATGGGTTAATTTTCATGCTTGTATTTTGCTCTCACGTGGTCTGTTTATTTTCAGAGCGTTGAGGCGAACAGTCCACTCCTCCTATGGGCTCGTCAGGCTGTCGCGCGGACGGGATTGGCGAGCCTTTTTTGTTGTTGTAGCTGCGGGCTTTCGCTTTCTTCGGACGACGGGGGCGATATAAAACCCCATTCCTCCAACACATTCGTTCACTCTGGTGGAGTAAAGTGACATTAAAGGGTGCCTCAACGTGGCATCCTAGAGAAAGACCCCTCTATTTACCAACAGCCGTCACCACAGTGTACCGTCCTGGCACACGTATTACCCTCCGAAACGTCCCTACCTCGACTAATACATGACCAGCATAGGCGCCAGAGAAATAAAACAAGTGAAAGACACGGATCATTATCCGAACGTGGAGAGAAAAACAACAAATCATTTTCGGAATCATATGTAGGAAAAGCGCACGAATCGTCGTCGCAGTTGCCTTCTCAATGCATACCCTTTGTGCTCGGGGAACGATGAAACCAGAGATTAGCGCCGCCGTCGGATTTCTGTCGAGATTTCTGCGGATAAAAGGACACGTAAATGACAGACAGCTTCAATCATTCAGCGCAAGTTTACAGGATATCTTGTCAGGTAAGACATGTGTTTCTCGTTTTGTCCTACGTTTCCAATGCTTCTTTAGATTATGACCTCTGTTGATGTTGTGTCATTTTGTGTGTTAAGAATATGCTTTTAACGAATTGTTGTGTTTTAATCCCATTCCGAAGGGGATTTGCGTCTCAGTTCACAAAGTAACACAAGCGCCCCCCGACCATTTGCGCACGGAAAAAAAGACAAAAATAGTTAAGGTGAACAACAATCTTCAATCAACAATATTCAATCGATCGAATCAACCATGTTCTATTCAGATACATCGTCGCCTAATTCAGGTTTCGAGTTTAGTTACAGTGTAATAACGTGGAATAAAACCGAATTTGATTTGTTCCAACAAGGAAGTGCTCCTTTCGATAGCACCAGTTCAGTTGGTCGATAAACTCTTAATTAACATAAAGATGGGGGAAATCTATACCCAGTGAATTGAATTAGGCTATCGAATTACGTAATGCAGACAAGAACACGTAGGAGGATATGATTTGAGCATGCAAAAAAAATATATAACATTTCGACCAGGAAAATAACAGACCCATAGGATTCTGATGATCTTTGTTATAAGAGTATTATAGCCGCCTACATTTTTTACTCGATGCTCTTGAGCGAGCCTCAATCGAATCGAAATTAGAGAACCAAAAGGTATTTCTTTACAATATGTTCTAATGTAGACATTCTAGCTAAGTGAATAACGTTAACTCTGTAATAAGGACACATACATTGATCGACACAGCCACTATACTATGCGTTATTGACTGCATTTGGTTTTGTACAAATCACTGAAATTATTCATTTATATTTCCTGTTGTAAATATACAGACAGTTTTAACAGTCTAAAACTGTCATACGTCTGCCAGTTAACGCCAAGTGTCTGTCCCTCTAAGCACTGAACACCTACATCATGACCTCAATTTTAACATGTTTTGCAACAGCTGTGTCATCTGCAAAGCCATTCACGTTCAAATTCATATCATTTTAGAGCGTTTCGGATGTGGGCTACACATTTAGCATATCAGGTTACAGAATTGTTTATTTCTGTTCAACAAACTCTTAGTTTACAATGCTATTTTCAACTAAACATTTTTCAAGGAAGTGGTTTTGTTTGTGCAGGATTTGCAAAGAAAATGAGTGGAAACTGTAGTCTGAGCATAGCTCTAGGCCAGTGCACTGTTTGTAAACAGCCAAAGTTGAAGGCAGACTGAGCAAAATGGCCGCCGTCAGAGGGTAAGTGTGGGGTTGGTAGCGGTGGGGTTGAGGATATCATAGAGGGAGGAGTCTAGGAAGGACATTATCTAATAAAACAAGTTGCAAAGGGGCTTTGTGAAGTGGCCGTCCTCCTTCACCCCCATTTTTCATTCGTCTTCCCGAGTGAGCAGAAACAACACTGCGAAGCCACCCCCCACCCCCCCTCATTGTCTAACTGTAGTTAGTTAACAATTTGGACTTCCTGATTACCAATAACCTGCTTAACCAGGGTTTGAGCAGTGACCCAGTCTGAAACTGCCATAATTCCCCCAACCAACCACCACAGACCAGTGGAAATCACCCAATAACGCCCCAAACAAAGTCAAATGTGTATTTAATAAAAAGCCTCCACACATTTTATTGCCACATAATATCCTTAGAGCACTTGGCTTTGAAGAAGCACTGGAAAACAAATGTATTTAAAATATATAGTTGAAACTCATCCTTTTACTTTTTTAGCCTCTCTTCCCCAGTTCCCTGGTTTTAGAATAGGCCCCTCCGCTCTGACCGTTCTCAGAGGCCTCGTTTCTTTTGTGGTGCAAAAGATCAGCCCCATCGTAGCTGCCTGGTGCTTTTTCACGAGTGCCAAGCCCTCCATTAGGGTGCAGTACACAGAGTTCTACTGATAACACAAAGGAGACATTATCTACCAGGGGTGTTGTGCAGGACAGGTGTTCTCCGGGCTCTGGCCTAGTTCAGAGGCTTTTCACAGGCAAACAGACAGGCAGGCAACACATCGAGTTTAGCCACTATGCACCAATGGGGTAACTCAATACTGAGGAGTCTTAAGTGGAGAAATAGGATGATTGGTATCACACGCACACACAGATGCATATCGAACACACATACATACAGTATATATACAAACACACACAAGACACAGTAAATGTGAGTATTGTTAGAGATGTTAGGTTAATTTAGACTTCTGAGGAGCGGTTTTCTAATTTAATTCTTCCCTGTTAGGCTACTATTATACTATGAAAGCAGCAGTCATGTGCGTCTTCTAAAATGAGTTAACGGGGAAGGAATGAGAACTCTTCTCTTTCTCGTGTTCTCCTTAAAATGAGTAATGTGACCTCTTTTCTCTCTTCTTCCAGCCTAGTTTGTCATTTAGCGCCCTTTAAATATACCATAGGAATGATATCACAGTGAATCACCAACGGGTATGTGGACACACTCGTCATACTAAAAGGGACGGTGTGGCTTTAAGAGGGGGAGTTCTCCAGCCCAGATTGCTGGCCAGGACTTCACCACCTCAGTGTTGTTGTTCAGCTCCACTCTGTTTGATGGAGGACTTTGTGCCGCTCGACCAGAAGGGGATTGTGCAATCAAACTTCTCTCTCTCTCTCTCTTTCTCTGCTGTGTGTCACGTAGGCTCCGGTTACAGAGCGACACACGGTTTATTGCTGCTTATCAGCCCCATAAGCAGACTGTTATGGTTTATTACTGCGCTACAACAAAGCCTGCCCCTGTCTGCAGTCTGTTTTACACACACATACCACACACACACACACACATTAGTAAGTGGACGTACAGTATTGTGCTAAATAGTTGGTCATTATATCATGTAACCCAAAATACCAGTAGAAATAGTTGATGCTTTATTACATGCTAATAGAAATATCAGATAAAAAAGCAGATAAGATATTCCAATGGAATCATGTATTACCTACAAAGGAATAAAACCTTGTCTTTTGATTTACTAAATCTAAAGCAACGCTACTTTTCCATAATCATTATTGGGAGGTGTTTTTTACAGTAAAACATAAACAATCATTTTTCCTTCCATTTTCAATGGACTCATGTCATTCATTATCTAATCTATGCCACAATCGAAAGATACATCTAAACTTATAACGTTGATAGATTAGTTATGTGTGCTTAGAACATCATAAACAAGTATTACCTTAGACTCCAGCAACTCTATAATAAAATAATACATGATTATAGTTTGATTTGCGATACAATTACTTAAAATCCAACTATGGCTCATTCAGTTATTATCATGCTATTAATCACATTTTATGTCCCAATTTATGACCTTGTTCAATGTTTATCAAAACACATGCATCCTAATCTAGCATAACAAACACACACACACTAGGAACTAAGGCTGATCAGGTGCAGACAGCTTTGTACCCCGCTTCCCCTCAGATAGACGTCTGAAAGTAGCAGAGATTTAGCTTACTGGCTCTCACCTGTAAACACCAGACAGCATCTCTTACATCTCTCCCTCTTTCTTTCTCTCCCTCTCTCTCTTGTCTCCTCATACAGAACTACACAGGCCCTACTATAGGGTAACCGAAGAACACCATTTACCCCCTCTGTGCCCTTTTTTGGCAATACAAACAATACCACGGTAACCTAATAGTGTTCCAATGATGATGAAACTCATGGTAACCCAATAATAACCTCTTCTCTCTTTCTCCACAGAGCAATACAAGCACCACTGGTTCCCCGACAGGCCATGCAAGGGCTCGGGCTACCGCTGCATCCGCATCAACCACAAGATGGATCCCCTGGTGGGGCAGGCAGGCCAGCGCATCGGCCTGACCATCAATCAGCTCTACCTGCTGCTGCCTAGTGAGCTCACCCTCTGGGTGGACCCCTTCGAGGTGTCCTACCGCATCGGCGAGGACGGCTCCATCTGCGTGCTCTATGAGTCCCAGCCGGTGGCCCCGGCGCCGTCGGGAGGCAGTGCGGTCACCTCGACCCCCATGGTGGACAGTCACATCAGCTGCAAGGAGGCGGCGGGGATGCTGGGCAGGACCAGCCCTTCCAAAGCCTACAACATGATGACTATGTCCAGCTAAGGGCCGCCACCCGCCACGTCGGGTCGTGGGTTTCGCCCTAGTTGGTCGATGGCGAACCTTTTTAAAGCTAAAAAGAAATGAAATGAAAAAGAGAAAAAAAAGGAGGAGAAAAAGCAGAGGATGGGGCCTATCGTCCAGGTGAAACCTTGTAGGTTTGATATTTCTTTTCTCCTTCCTCGCTCCATAGTCTGTTATGTTGTGTTGTGGGATCTACCGGAGGCTTTGTCCCCCCCCCCGCGGAGAGGGCTGTGTGGAGCGTGGAGCTGTTGGGGGCAGCTAAAACAAACCAAGAAACCGAACAGAGAAACAGCGCAGAGAAGGGGCTGCTTTTTGTTTTTTGTTTTTACACAGGTCTATCATTGTTGACTTTGCACTTTCTTCTCCACGTGGTTACAATGGGTACCATGTCACCACCACCCCCACCACCCTCTCAAAAGCTTCAAGGAACTGCTGTCAAGAACCATACTGTTAAATTTCAGCCTTTTATCTACTTCCTGTTATTGGGTGTACTTCCTGTCTAGGAAGGAAGTTAAGGGGCTGATGTCCGGACTGTGCCTGTTTCTAGGTCAGTCTCTGGGGAACGCCCTAAGTAATTTTCTTCTAAAACCCCGTTTTTGGACCATAGGGCATGTTTTTACCCCCAGAGGCTGCCCCATATACCAGCGTCGAGCTTCAGGAAGCCCCTCCCCCTCCATTTGGAAGTGCAGTGGAATGCGCTGTGACACCTGTTGCTAAGGACAGTAGTGTGTCACAGCACACCCCACCAACACCCCCAGCTTTCTGGGGAGGGCTGGGTATTTGTCCCCTCCCCTTCGATGAATGTTGGTTTGAAATTCACAATCAAGTTCTCATTTTGTTTATATCCCTCCATCCCCACCCTGACCTTTGGCCCTCACCAAAATCAAAGTGTAGCATAGGTGGCACTATATTTTCACCGAAATCTGGATCGTTTGTTTTGGTTGTTGTGGCCCTGTCAGAAGAAATGACATTGAATGCACTTTTGACATTTAGATTGTGTGGGATGTGTACTTCTAGAGAAAACCCTTTTCATTTCATTCGCTCCAATGTCGTCTTTCATGAGTTCCCCTCCTTTTCCTTTGTAAATGACTCACAGCTCTTACGTCAGGCTAGACCCCACTCTATAGAATTGGGGAGAGTAACTCTGAAGGTTTTAAAAAGATTTCACACTGTAAGCATTTCATTCAGATCCGTTCAGGTGTTGGTAGGTAGGTGCGGTTTGGTGTCGTGTCAGGTTAGGCGTCTGTTGTCCGTTTGTAAGGCACTTTTCTCGAAAGCCCCCCCCCAATACACACACACACACACACACACACACACACACACACACACACACACACACACACACACACACACACACACACACACACATACAGTTGGCAATTTGAGACACTTAGAGAACTCTGATAGATCTCTCTACAGCTGTCGAGGGGTGTGTGAGGGTAGCCAAAGGGAAGTCTGTACGCCCCTGACTGTTTCTATCCAACTCAATCCCAATGGCCTTGTCAGGCTTTCTCATCTGTTTTTGTTAGACTTTGTTCTTGTCTTTGTGATTGAAGATGGGTCCAAGGCTTTCAACACCTCTCCTTTCTTCAGTCTCTCAGTTTGGATGAGGGGTGCGTTGCCCAACGTAGGACTTCAATGTTACACCTATGAGCCGTTCTCTGGAGAACCGAGACAACCAGCGTAATGTTAGCCAGCCTGGTTCGAGGTGCTGCTGGACCCTCTCTGGAGGTGTCCCTGTCAGGGCAGACAGACACAAGAAGCCCCTCTGGTGCCACATATCACCCCCAGCCAGCTAACCAACCAGCCAACCCCCTCCCCCCAATAGCAGTACGGAGATAGCAGTAACACATATCATCTTTCCTCGCCCCAGGGGAGGGAATGGAGGTGGTGTGGGGGCCAGGGCCGGATACTCTCGTCCAGGGCAGCTACAATCCCTCTGGCCCCCTCTAAACTAACCTCCACCCAACCAACACCTCTTGGCGTGGAGAGCAAAGCCAGCACATGCCCTCAGCGCACTCCGTCTGCACTGGGAGCCCACATAGAGACAGACAACAAAGAGGAGTCAAAGGATAGGAAGTGACGATACACAGTCCAAGTTTCTCTGTTTCTTAGGCTGAGCACTGAACTAGTTTACATGGGTGCAATAGGACGATGGTGGTGTCAGTCGTCCTATAGCTCACTCCTGGTTGGCCGCGCCGCAGACAGACAGACAATGTGACAGGCTGTGGGGTTTCGGGGCTTTTAGCCGCTAAGCTGGCCAGGCTGGGCACCAGCCCATCAGACCTACATGTGCTGTTTTAAGCTCCCTAAGCACAGAGGATCATGGGTAATGGATCTGTGGTTGTTGATGCACTGCACACCCTATCCTCCCTCATCCAATCCCCTCCTCCTCACTGTCCTCCCTCTCTCCATTTCTCCTGGTGCTCGTTCAGCAGTCTGTGGAAAAAGCTGTGTCTCCACATGAACCAGATGGACAGGTCTGAGTAGCCCAGAGCTTTGTTGTTGTGGTTGAAAACCAGCTTTTTAAAAACCTTGCAGCTCCTCTATTGCTTCGATTATGCCAGCTATCGATGTTGTTATGAGATTGGTCTGTGTTTCAGACGTAGCAAGTTGTCACTCTTTTTGCTAAATGTATTTTAAAGTCACAGAGGTAGCATCTCACCCCCCCTCCCTTTCGCCCTAGTCTGATCATCTATCCCAATTTGAACAGACTTCATTTTTAGACCTACCAAAAAGGAAACAAAGCCGAAATTGTTTGATCCCCGTCTCAACAGTAACACCACCACCAAAACAATTTGATTTAGTCCACAATATCGGATCTGTAAATGCATCCATTCAGCCTTTGCACACATAGGTTTCAGAAACGTTGTGAAAAGTGTTTTTGAAAAGTCGGAGGAGGTAATAGCACATAAAATGCACTAAATATGTCAAGTTGAAGTTGTGACATTTTTGAGACGCGAGGAGTCTCTTCTGGAATGTATTACCAAACTCAGGCCTCGGACATTCAATAAAACCCTTCTGGGAAAGTTGTGCATGTTAAGACGTGAAACAGTAAGGGAATAGTCGTCAATGATTCATCAATGATTTGTGAATTATTGCCACTTTCACATTTAGGGTGTTTTACATATTCTAGAATCTATTGTAATTGTTCGCCATATGGTAGAATACATGCATAACATTACACAATGGGAAGTGCCAATAATTTGTTTTGAGGTGTTTAGATGTATTTCTTTTGCATTTCATAGTTTTAACACGGATAACTATTTTCGTAAGTGAAGCCATTTGTGATGGGAGTGTTGGCAAGGACCAATCTGTTTTGGTAAAAGAAATATCAGTTTCCATCCCCTGTACTGATAGACTTATCCTTTGTTTTTTTAAACTTACAAAACAAGAAAAACGTTTAAAAAATCTGAGCGTACCCAAGAAGAAAAGCTGTCTACTCTACCTTGTGATTTCTCATGTCAGTACATCGTTATTGTGTTCATTTTCTTTTCCTTGGGTATGTTGTGATGAACTGCTGTAAATTTGTACAGTTCATGTAAATTGATTGTGCGAAAGTTGTACAGATTTCTATATTTTGGAAGATTTTTTTTTCTTTCTCTGTAATAAAATATTTCCTATCTTGGCAACATATTCCCCGTGATGCTAGTCTTTCTTTTTACGGGGAATGAGAATCCATAGATGTACGGGAGTCAATATCCAAACAAAATGAATAGCGTAGTCTTCTGTCAAAATGGCCGACTGAAATCTATTAAGATACAACAGAATATGAAACGAAGGCCGTTAAAAACCTGAAGCTGTTACTGTTATTTTGAATGTAGAGAAGGGTTCTGTTTCATGTCCTCTCTTACTGAACACCACAGGCTGCAGAGAGGAGGATGGCTCATAACCATGGCAGGAGTGGATGGAATGGCATCAAACAACTGGAAACCATGTGTTTGATATATTTGATACCATTCCACTTATTCCACTCCAGTCATTACCACGAGCCCATCCTCCCCAATTAAGGTGCCACCAACCTCCTGTGCTGTACATAGAATAGGCTCCAATATGAGACAGCTGTGAAGATGCACAGCCCAGATGGGGATTTGACCTTTGTCCCAGTAGATGAGTGGGCTGTCTGTGCCAACAATGACATGATATACAGTAGGATTACACACAACAATTTCAATAATAAGTGTCATCATTTCAATAATACATAAAAATAGAATGGTATAGGCTGCCTTGTATAGAACAGATAGTAGCCTACATGCAAGGAATTCCGTATTCTTCCCAAGAAATACATAGCATGTTTTAACAGATGATAAATGATATGCTGTTTATGTTTTTACTCTGTAGTTGCTGTGGTATAGAGCCACAGCAAGTGTGGCGAGACTGTCTGGAACAGGACTTATCTTTAGTTTGCTGGTCCTGGATTATGGAGACTGCTTCTATGAAGTCTTTTCTGTTCTATCTGAATCAGCCAGAAAACTGATTAGAAGCTTTGTCTCAGGTTAAGACCTGTCAACTTGAGGCTCGGATGCTCAGACTGCACAAATCTAATGCCTCGAAGCCCACATGATATTTTCATCCTGATGGAAATGCATGTGGCTCCATCATCAGATATGTGAGGGGATAAGACAGATGGTGTATACACAAGGATATTCAGACTCGAAAAGTGCTGTCTACACACACACACACACACACACACACACACACACACACACACACACACACACACACACACACACACACACACACCCAGCAGTTACACAACAGAAAAAGGTGACTCCACAAAACATTACTTCTGGATTAAGACTGCAATCTCTCCAGCTCTCTGACTCAAAAATATAAAAAATTTTTGCTCCATTTCGACAAAGACAAAATGGGAAGACACGAGAAGAGCGGGTTTGACAGGAGCCGAGGGGGTGGAAGACGTCCGGCCTCGGGTCCAAGGGCAGGCTTTAGCTCTCCACACATTGGCCAGGGATGAAGCCCAGGAAAGGGGGGACGTGGGTAGTGTTAGTCCAGGGTGGGATTCAGTCAGCGTTATTATTCAGTGTTAAAAATGTCTGAAATGTGATATGTTGAGTAGGGAGGTTTTTGGAGACACATTAGGTGTAGGAAAAGATTGTTGTTGATGTATATATTGTGTAGTGGTGAAAGCCAGCCTACTTCTAGAGTAGAGTTGAAAGACTTGTTGTTGATGGATATATTGAGTAGTGGTGAAAGCCAGCCTACTTATAGAGTAGAGTTGAAAGACTTGTTGTTGATGGATATATTGAGTAGTGGTGAAAGCCAGCCTACTTCTAGAGTAGAGTTGAAAGACTTGCAGATGTAAATGTTGTTTAGAGGTAAGAGAGCGTTGCAGAGGATGTGTAGATCTGAGCGATTGTTGCAGATAGATATGTATCGTGTTGAGCTGAATTGATTCTCAATTCTACACGACAGAGATTCATGTCTGCTCTCCCCAGCACTTTTCTTTCTGAGTGTTCTGTAACATTACACGGTCCCGAACGCAACCCGAATAGCCTGTCTAAATAGAACCAGGTCAAAGTTTCACTGGGTGTGTCTGCCGTTCAGGCCTGTGGTGTGTTGTATATGAACATGTTATCTTGGGAAGCCCTAACAAGCCAACACTCACGGACGGAGGCCTTGCCAGCTCAACGTTGGACTGGATTTCACAAAGAGTTTCACAACTCCACTTGAGCAAGACGTTTTTCATGGTCATCTCTGCCATCTGTTTGTGGAATATTCATTTTATGATTAATGTGCTTTAACAGGGATAATACATTCGTATATGAACGATGCTTGCATAACACAGAGACAATGAAATAAGGCCTACCATGTGTTTTACGCTCACGATGCATTTATTATGCAGTAAGAATGAAACAACTAGGCCTGACAACACTCAGATTCCCCCCATTCAGAATGGCATTACAGCACTTGGCTGGTATGTCATCTTCTTGTCATCATGTCTAACTTCCACCGTAATTGCTGATAAAAGTTAATTGTAATGTCTCTCCCTTCTTCTCACACAACGACAAAGCAGCCTTTGTGGAGATCAGCCTATTACTCAGGCTGATGGAGGGTGTGGCTGATTACTGTGTAGAGATACTGTCAATAGAAGGGTTGGTCTCCAGATTTAGAAAGATCAGGACTCGACTGGTTAACCCGGTTATTGTGGGAAAGTAGGTGCATTTCACTCCAGGTAGAGTCCAGTGTTTGTGCTTAATAGTTAGGTTGTGTTTGGTAGTGTTATTGGCCATTAATCACATCATTTAATGGATGAATGTTGATGGAATGAGAATGTGTGAATAGTTATTGTGTGAATGGTGTGTGTATGTACTCTAGGAGAGTGTGTGTATGGTTGTGTGCATGTACTCTAGGAGAGTGTGTGAATGGTGTGTGTATGTACTCTAGGAGAGTGTGTGTATGTACTCTAGGAGAGTGTGTGTATGTACTCTAGGAGAGTGTGTGTATGGTGTGTGTATGTACTCTAGGAGAGTGTGTGTATGGTTGTGTGTATGTACTCTAGGAGAGTGTGTGTATGGTGTGTGTATGTACTCTAGGAGAGTGTGTGTATGTACTCTAGGAGAGTGTGTGTATGGTGTGTGTATGTACTCTAGGAGAGTGTGTGTATGTACTCTAGGAGAGTGTGCGTATGGTGTGTGTATGTACTCTAGGAAAGTGTGTGTATGGTGTGTGTATGTACTCTAGGAGAGTGTGTGTATGTACTCTAGGAGAGTGTGTGTATGGTGTGTGTGTGTACTCTAGGAGAGTGTGTGTATGTACTCTAGGAGAGTGTGTGTATGTACTCTAGGAGAGTGTGTGTATGTACTCTAGGAGAGTGTGTGTATGGTGTGTGTATGTACTCTAGGAGAGTGTGTGTATGTACTCTAGGAGAGTGTGTGTATGTACTCTAGGAGAGTGTGTGTATGGTGTGTGTATGTACTCTAGGAGAGTGTGTGTATGTACTCTAGGAGAGTGTGTGTATGTACTCTAGGAGAGTGTGTGTATGGTTGTGTGTATGTACTCTAGGAGAGTGTGTGTATGGTGTGTGTATGTACTCTAGGAGAGTGTGTGTATGGTTGTGCTGCAGGAACAAAAGCAGGATGAGGGAATGTGTGTATGTATCACGGGGCGAGGCAGACATCTGGGGTCCTCTCCGTTGCCAGCCGTGTGTCAGAGATGACAGGACTCTCTGTGTGTGTGTGTGTGTGTGTGTGTGTGTGTGTGTGTGTGTGTGTGTGTGTGCGTGTGCGTGTGCGTGTGCATGTAGGCCTGCAGGAGTGTGTGTGTGTGCCTCCTTCAGTGGCCAGTGTTTAGAGGACAAAGGATGTGCTGCAGCTGCTCTAATTACAGTCTTTCTCAAGTGTGCCGACCACAGGGAGAGAGAGTGTGTGTGGGCGTGTTTGTGTGTGTGCAATTGCATGAGTTTGCTAATGTTTCTGTGCTTGCGTGTCCCCTGCACAGTGGTTTGTACTGTCTGTATCTGTGAGTACATTACCACTTATACATGTGTTGGAGTCTATTTACTTCTGTGTTTATGAGGGTATCAATGACAGACAAAGGCCAAACCCAATCCCCTCTGATGCAGGCCAGGCTAGCTTGGGCTAGTTTGTCTCCAGGGCCTGCCTGTCTGTTTGTCTGTCTGTTTGTCTGCCTGTCTGTCTGCCTGTTTGTCTGTCTGCCTGTCTGTCTGTCTGTCTGTCTGTCTGTCTGTCTGTCTGTCTGCCTGCCTGCCTATTATCCCCACAGGCACTGTTCACTCCTCTGACATCTGCTTGACGGCATGGCCATTTCATCACCCTACTGAGGTGGAGGAAATAACCAGGACAACAGAGAGGTTGAGGAGAACAGCAGGAAATAACCAGTACAACAGAGGTTGAGGAGAACAGCAGGGAATAACCAGGACAACAGAGAGGTTGGGGAGAACAACAGGGAATAACCAGGACAACAGAGAGGTTGGGGAGAACAACAGGAAATAACCAGGACAACAGAGAGGTTGAGGAGAACAACATGGAATAACCAGGACAACAGAGGTTGAGGAGAACAGCAGGGAGTAACCAGTACAACAGAGGTTGAGGAGAACAACAGGGAATAACCAGTACAACAGAGGTTGAGGAGAACAACAGGGATTTTTTTATATTTTTTATTTATTTTACCGTTATTTTACCAGGTAAGTTGACTGAGAACACGTTCTCATTTGCAGCAACGACCTGGGGAATAGTTACAGGGGAGAGGAGGTGGATGAATGAGCCAATTGTAAACTGGGGATTATTAGGTGACCATGATGGTTTGAGGGCCAGATTGGGAATTTAGCCAGGACACCGGGGTTAACACCCCTACTCTTACGATAAGTGCCATGGGATCTTTAATGACCTCAGAGAGTCAGGACACCCGTTTAACGTCCCATCCGAAAGACGGCACCCTACACAGGGCAGTGTCCCCAATCACTGCCCTGGGGTATTGGGATATTTTTTAGACCAGAGGAAAGAGTGCCTCCTACTGGCCCTCCAACACCACTTCCAGCAGCATCTGGTCTCCCATCCAGGGACTGACCAGGACCAACCCTGCTTAGCTTCAGAAGCAAGCCAGCAGTGGTATGCAGGGTGGTATGCTGCTGGCATACCACCCTGGACAACAGAGGTTGAGGAGAACAACAGGGAATAACCAGGACAACAGAGGTTGAGGAGAACAACAGGGAATAACCAATACAACTGTAACGGGTGTCTAGATCTTCCTCCTCCTCAGACGAGGAGAGGAGAGAAGGATCGGAGGACCAAAATGCAGCGGGTTGTGAATACATAATGATTTATTTACAGACGAAGACGAACACGAAGAACACTTGAAATGAATTACAAAATAACAAAACGAAAACGTAGACAGACCTGAACAATGAGAACTTACATGTAACACGAAGAACGCACGAACAGGTACAGACTACAACAAAACGAACGAACGAACAAACAAACCGAAACAGTCCCGTGTGGTGCATAGACATAGACACAGACACGGAAGACAATCACCCACAAACAAACAGTGTGAACAGCCAACCTATATATGATTCTCAATCAGAGGAAAAGTCAAACACCTGTCTCTGATTGAGAACCATATAAGGCTAATTACCAACCACCTAAACATAGAAACACAAAACATAGAATGCCCACCCCAACTCACGCCCTGACCAACTAAACACATACAAAAATAACATAAAACAGGTCAGGAACGTGACAAGAGGTTGGGGAGAACAACAGGGAATAACCAGGACAACAGAGGTTGAGGAGAACAACAGGAAATAACCAGGACAACAGAGGTTGAGGAGAACAACAGGGAATAACAAGGACAACAGAGGTTGGGGAGAACAACAGGAAATAACCAGGACAATAGAGAGGTTGGGGAGAACAACAGGGAATAACCAGGACAACAGAGGTTGAGGAGAACAACAGGGAATAACCAGGACAACAGAGAGGTTGGGGAGAACAACAGGGAATAACCAGGACAACAGAGAGGTTGGGGAGAACAACAGGAAATAACCAGGACAACAGAGAGGTTGGGGAGAACAACAGGGAATAACCAGGACAACAGAGAGGTTGGGGAGAACAACAGGAAATAACCAGGACAACAGAGGTTGGGGAGAACAACAGGAAATAACCAGGACAACAGAGAGGTTGAGGAGAACAACAGGGAATAACCAGGACAACAGAGAGGTTGGGGAGAACAACAGGAAATAACCAGGACAACAGAGGTTGGGGAGAACAACAGGAAATAACCAGGACAACAGAGAGGTTGGGGAGAACAACAGGGAATAACCAGGACAACAGAGGTTGGGGAGAACAACGGGAAATAACCAGGACAACAGAGAGGTTGAGGAGAACAACAGGGAATAACCAGGACAACAGAGGTTGAGGAGAACAACAGGAAATAACCAGGACAACAGAGAGGTTGGGGAGAACAACAGGAAATAACCAGGACAACAGAGAGGTTGGGGAGAACAACAGGGAATAACCAGGACAACAGAGAGGTTGGGGAGAACAACAGGAAATAACCAGGACAACAGAGGTTGGGGAGAACAACAGGGAATAACCAGGACAACAGAGAGGTTGAGGAGAACAACAGGGAATAACCAAGACAACAGATAGGTTGGGGAGAACAACAGGGAATAACCAGGACAACAGAGAGGTTGAGGAGAACAACAGGGAATAACCAGGACAACAGAGGTTGGGGAGAACAACAGGGAATAACCAGGACAACAGAGAGGTTGGGGAGAACAACAGGGAATAACCAGGACAACAGAGGTTGAGGAGAACAACAGGAAATAACCAGGACAACAGAGAGGTTGAGGAGAACAACAGGGAATAACCAGGACAACAGAGAGGTTGAGGAGAACAACAGGGAATAACCAGGACAACAGAGAGGTTGGGGAGAACAACAGGGAATAACCAGGACAACAGAGAGGTTGGGGAGAACAACAGGGAATAACCAGGACAACAGAGAGGTTGAGGAGAACAACAGGGAATAACCAGGACAACAGAGAGGTTGGGGAGAACAACAGGGAATAACCAGGACAACAGAGAGGTTGGGAGAACAACAGGAAATAACCAGGACAACAGAGAGATTGGGGAGAACAACAGGGAATAACCAGGACAACAGAGAGGTTGGGCAGAACAACAGGAAATAACCAGGACAACAGAGGTTGGGGAGAACAACAGGAAATAACCAGGACAACAGAGGTTGGGGAGAACAACAGGGAATAACCAGGACAACAGAGGTTGGGGAGAACAACAGGGAATAACCAGGACAACAGAGGTTGGGGAGAACAACAGGAAATAACCAGGACAATAGAGAGGTTGTGGAGAACAACAGGGAATAACCAGGACAACAGAGTTTGAGGAGAACAACAGGAAATAACCAGGACAACAGAGAGGTTGGGGAGAACAACAGGAAATAACCAGGACAACAGAGAGGTTGGGGAGAACAACAGGGAATAACCAGGACAACAGAGAGGTTGGGGAGAACAACAGGAAATAACCAGGACAACAGAGGTTGGGGAGAACAACAGGGAATAACCAGGACAACAGAGAGGTTGAGGAGAACAACAGGGAATAACCAGGACAACAGATAGGTTGGGGAGAACAACAGGGAATAACCAGGACAACAGAGAGGTTGAGGAGAACAACAGGGAATAACCAGGACAACAGGTAGGTTGGGGAGAACAACAGGGAATAACAAGGAAAACAGATGTTGAGGAGAACAAAAGGAAATAACCAGGACAACAGAAAGGTTGAGGAGAACAACAGGGAATAACCAGGACAACAGAGAGGTTGGGGAGAACAACAGGGAATAACCAGGACAACAGAGAGGTTGGGGAGAACAACAGGGAATAACCAGGACAACAGAGAGGTTGAGGAGAACAACAGGGAATAACCAGGACAACAGAGGTTGGGGAGAACAACAGGAAATAACCAGGACAACAGAGAGGTTGGGGAGAACAACAGGGAATAACCAGGACAACAGAGGTTGAGGAGAACAACAGGAAATAACCAGGACAACAGAGAGGTTGGGGAGAACAACAGGAAATAACCAGGACAACAGAGAGGTTGGGGAGAACATCAGGGAATAACCAGGACAACAGAGAGGTTGGGGAGAACAACAGGGAATAACCAGGACAACAGAGGTTGAGGAGAACAACAGGGAATAACCAGGACAACAGAGAGGTTGAGGAGAACAACAGGGAATAACCAGGACAACAGAGAGGTTGGGGAGAACAACAGGGAATAACCAGGACAACAGAGGTTGGGGAGAACAACAGGGAATAACCAGGACAACAGAGGTTGAGGAGAACAACAGGGAATAACCAGGACAACAGAGGTTGGGGAGAACAACAGGGAATAACCAGGACAACAGAGGTTGAGGAGAACAACAGGGAATAACCAGGACAACAGAGAGGTTGAGGAGAACAACAGGGAATAACCAGGACAACAGAGAGGTTGGGGAGAACAACAGGGAATAACCAGGACAACAGAGGTTGAGGAGAACAACAGGGAATAACCAGGACAACAGAGGTTGGAGAGAACAACAGGGAATAACCAGGACAACAGAGAGGTTGGGGAGAACAACAGGGAATAACCAGGACAACAGAGAGGTTGAGGAGAACAACAGGGAATAACCAGGACAACAGAGGTTGGAGAGAACAACAGGGAATAACCAGGACAACAGAGAGGTTGGGGAGAACAACAGGAAATAACCAGGACAACAGAGAGGTTGAGGAGAACAACAGGGAATAACCAGGACAACAGAGAGGTTGGGGAGAACAACAGGGAATAACCAGGACAACAGAGAGGTTGAGGAGAACAACAGGGAATAACCAGGACAACAGAGGTTGAGGAGAACAACAGGAAATAACCAGGACAACAGAGAGGTTGGGGAGAACAACAGGGAATAACCAGGACAACAAAGGTTGGGGAAGGACATCAGGGAATAACCAGGACAACAGAGGTTGAGGAGAACAACAGGGAATAACCAGGACAACAGAGAGGTTGGGGAGAACAACAGGGAATAACCAGGACAACAGAGGTTGAGGAGAACAACAGGGAATAACCAGGACAACAGAGGTTGAGGAGAACAGCAGGGAATAACCAGGACAACAGAGGTTGGGGAGAACAACAGGGAATAACCAGGACAACAGAGGTTGGGGAGAACATCAGGAAATAACCAGGACAACAGAGGTTGGGGAAGGACATCAGGGAATAACCAGGACAACAGAGGTTGCAGGGAGGGATGGAGAGGGGAGTTAGAGAAAGAGATAGATGGAGTGAAGTAAGAATGGATGGATAGAGGGATTGTTGAAGGGTTGGATGAAGGGGAGTGACTGATGTGGCGAGGGAGGAGGAAAGGGGGGTAATTATGCTCCAGTGTCGCCACCTAGCTTCAGCCGCTAGCTGGAGTCTTGTGGGATGGACGTGTGTTACACCAGGCTGTTTGAATAGCTGAGAACAGGTGTCACCTCTCTATTTAATCAGCCTGACTGGAGGCTGTGTGTCTGAGAGAGAGGGAGGGAGAGAGAGAGAGGGAGAGAGAGGGAGAGGGATGGAGAGAGTGTATGTATGTGCCTGCTTTCTACCTGTATAGTGCATGTATGTGTCTTTTTTTGTATGTCTGCCTGTAACTGCGTCTTTGTATTTGTGTGTCTGTGACTTCGGTGACTTGTCTGCAAAATGTGCAAGCTGAAATGGCTCATAGGTGCAGGAGCCTGTTTCCTGCTTCTGTAGCGTGAGATACAAGTACAACACCTGGACAGGACATTAGTCTATCGTAGGGCCCTCACCCATAATCTGTCTCCTTAATGCTGTGCCAGGCAGAGATGTACCAGGTCTCATTTTAACAGTCTTACATATAACTGACAGGGATCGAACTCCCAACCTTCTAGTCTCAAGGTGGACACTCAAACCACGAGGCCACTGAGTTGGTTTAGGTAAGGTGCCCTAGCTAAACTCATATCACGTTTTCCTCCAGTGCATTGCTACAGTATAGATTTAGACTGGGGTCAGAGGTCAGGCCAGCACAGGGTCAGACAGGCTGCAGCAGCTCTATTTCAGGAACATGTGTGGTGAGTCTATCAATAGGATCTGAAGATGGTGATATAAGGAGAGGTTGACTTGACAAGGTTTCTCAACTCCAGTTGGATCCAGTCCTGGCTGGGGGTTCACTGTGTATGCAGAATTGTATTACAACCAGGTCCTCTCATAACTAAGACTTGGTTTAAAGGTCAAAATCGAACTATTTCAACTATTACAGGTAGCTATTTCAAAATATGACACGTCTGACGAGGGTGAGAGAAGGAGAAAGAGAGAGAGAGAGAAGAGGGAGAGGGAGAAAGAGAGTGTGTGAGAGAAGAGAAGAGAAAGGGAGAAAGAAAGAGAGGGAGAGAGAGAAGAGAGAGAGTTAGAGAGAGAAGGGTCATGGGTCATAGTGAAAACACAGGAAGGCCTGAAATTAAAAAAATTAAATATATCGACTGTTTTCTTTGTGAACCATGACATGGAGACATAAATCCTGCAGTGTGTGTGTGCGTACGTGAGTGTGCGTGTACGAGTTTGTGTGTGTCTTAGCAGCTGCCCTTGGGTGGGTTGGAATTGCAGCCAGCGCCTTTCTGAAATCCTACCATGAGGAATCCTATCTGTGTCTTTTTCCAGCGTTTGTCTTTTTATGGCAGCTGTGGATGGGGTTATGTTTAGGTTGCCTGTCCCTCTCTTTGTTTCACCATATCTCATTCTAGCTCCATCATTTGGTCTCTTTTGTCCTACCCATACCTCCCCTCTCTTTCTCCACCCCCCTCTCTACCCATCTCTTTTCACCCTACAGTATCTATTTCAATATCCTGCTAAATCATCCTCTAGATTTCTCATCCTCTATCCCCTCCCCCAATCCCTCTCTCGTTCTTTCTCCATCCCCTCTCCAACCGGCTCCCTCCTTAACTCTGCCAGACAGGAGATGATTGCAGTGTGTTGGCTCACTGTGTCTCTCACTGGGTTTTCTCTCCCTCTGTGTCAGAGAATTGGGCCCGTAACCGAAAGGTTGCTGGATTGAATCCCCGAGCTGACATGGTAAAAAAATAAATATATAATTTGCCCCTGAACAAGGCAGTTGTGTTGTTCCCCGGTAGGCCGTCATTGCAAATAAGAATTTGTTCTTAACTGACTTGCCTAGTTAAATTAAATAAATGTACTGTGTGTTTTTATTCTGTTGAAGTTCAACACACACACACACACACACACACACACACACACACACACACACACACACACACACACACACACACACACACACACACACACACACACACACACACACACACACACACACACACACACACACACACACACACACACACACACACACACACACACACTGACATTCATACACAGCAGGACTGAAGGTCATTTTCCTCTGTGGACTGTGACCTTCTGCTGACGGGGAGGAAAACCAACCAGTCGTTTCACAAAGAATACGTCAGTAGAAAGACCTGGAGGTTTAGTTCCTCAATCTCTCCCTTTCCTTCTTCACTGTCCTATGATACCCATGTTGCACCAATGTGGAAAGTGGGTTTATCCTAGGAGTGTGTTGAGTTGAAATGATGCACAGTGAGTACAGTAACTCTATTCAGCTTCTCAAGCGTTGTAGAGGTAGATGTCGCTGGTTTTGTTAAAACTTAATAAATGGAACTGACAGATTAAGGAAAAATAGGCCTATTTGAACACCTATAAGTCATTCAAGTGTTATGTTACATATCCAAGTATTAGCCTAGCAACCACGTTAGTTACTGTCATCTCTGAGTTGTGACATGCAGGGTTGAAGGAGTGCAGAGAAGAAAGGCCACCATCTTACAGCACGTGTTTAAAGCCCCATCGCTGCTAAACAACAGTCATGCCCACAATCACACCTGCTTCTGGGACACATGCTTGTTTTCTCTCTGAATATGGGACACATGCTTGTTAGTTATTGTGAGGTATGGGGACGTTTTCAGAGAACTGAGAGGAAACTCACGAACAAGACTCTTCAGCTGTTTCCTGTTGTTGTACCTCAGAAGACACCACAAGATAGAGAAAGAGAGAGAGAGAGAGAGAGAGAGAGAGAGAGAGAGAGAGAAAGAGAGAGACACAGAGAGAGAGAGACACAGAGAGAAAGAGACACAGAGAGAAAGAGAGAGACACAGAGAGAGAGACACACACAGAGAAAGAGAAAGAGACAGAGAGAGAGAGAGAGAGAGAGAGAGAGAGAGAGAGAGAGAGAGAGAGAGAGAGAGAGAGAGAGAGAGAGAGAGACAGAGAGAGAGAGAGAGAGAGAGAGAGAGAGAAAGAAAGAGAAAGAGAAAGAGAAAGAGAAAGAGACAGAGAGAGAGAGAGAGAGAGAGAGAGAGAGAGAGAGGGGAATGGTATATTAGACATGGAGTTAGAGGCAGAGAGAGATGGAAACATACAGAGAGAGGTGGATGCAGAGAGAGAGGTGTGTGTAGGGGGTTACTGATACTGTACTGAAGCCAGCTGACAGAGAGAAAGAGAGAGATGTGATACTGTACTGAAGCCAGCTGACAGAGAGAAAGAGAGAGATGTGATACTGTACTGAAGCCAGCTGACAGAGAGAAAGAGAGAGATGTGATACTGTACTGAACACAGCTGACAGAGAGAAAGAGAGAGATGTGATACTGTACTGAAGCCAGCTGACAGAGAGAAAGAGAGAGATGTGATACTGTACTGAAGCCAGCTGACAGAGAGAAAGAGAGAGATGTGATACTGTACTGAAGCCAGCTGACAGAGAGAAAGAGAGAGATGTGATACTGTACTGAAGCCAGCTGACAGAGAGAAAGAGAGAGATGTGATACTGTACTGAAGCCAGCTGACAGAGAGAAAGAGAGAGATGTGATACTGTACTGAAGCCAGCTGACAGAGAGAAAGAGAGAGATGTGATACTGTACTGAAGCCAGCTGACAGAGAGAAAGAGAGAGATGTGATACTGTACTGAACACAGCTGACAGGAAGTGGTCATAGCCACTGACTCGTCTTGCTGTACTGAACAACTGCAGATAAGACAAGATACTACACACACACACATACACACACATTCTTGTATCACACAAAACGCACATATTATACAGCACATAGAGTACCACACGGTGCATAAAAAAGCACACCCAGACCTTACAGAGCTCTCATAACAGAGATATAGACTAAAGAACAGCCTGACCTTACAGAGCTCTCATAACAGAGATATAGACTAAAGAACAGCCTGACCTTACAGAGCTCTCATAACAGAGAGATAGACTAAACAACCACCTGACCTTACAGAGCTCTCATAACAGAGAGATAGACTAAACAACAGCCTGACCTTACAGAGCTCTCATAACAGAGATAGACTAAAGAACAGCCTGACCTTACAGAGCTCTCATAACAGAGATATAGACTAAACAACCACCTGACCTTACAGAGCTCTCATAACAGAGAGATAGACTAAACAACAGCCTGACCTTACAGAGCTCTCATAACAGAGAGATAGACTAAAGAACAGCCTGACCTTACAGAGCTCTCATAACAGAGATAGTCTAAAGAACAGCCTGACCTTACAGAGCTCTCATAACAGAGAGATAGACTAAAGAACAGCCTGACCTTACAGAGCTCTCATAACAGAGATAGACTAAACAACCGCCTGACCTCACAGAGCTCTCATAACAGAGATAGACTAAAGAACAGCCTGACCCTACAGAGCTCTCATAACAGAGAGATAGACTAAACAACAGCCTGACCCTACAGAGCTCTCATAACAGAGATATAGACTAAACAACCACCTGACCTTACAGAGCTCTCATAACAGAGATATAGACTAAAGAACAGCCTGACCTTACAGAGCTCTCATAACAGAGATATAGACTAAACAACCACCTGACCTTACAGAGCTCTCATAACAGAGATATAGTCTAAACAACAACCTGACCTTACAGAGCTCTCATAACAGAGATAGTCTAAAGAACAGCCTGACCTTACAGAGCTCTCATAACAGAGATATAGACTAAAGAACAGCCTGACCTTACAGAGCTCTCATAACAGAGATAGACTAAAGAACAGCCTGAGATTACAGAGCTCTCATAACAGATATAGACTAAAGAACAGCCTGACCTTACAGAGCTCTCATAACAGAGATAGTCTAAAGAACAGCCTGACCTTACAGAGCTCTCATAACAGAGATAGACTAAAGAACAGCCTGACCTTACAGAGCTCTCATAACAGAGATAGACTAAAGAACAGCCTGACCTTACAGAGCTCTCATAACAGATATAGACTAAAGAACAGCCTGACCTTACAGAGCTCTCATAACAGATATAGACTAAAGAACAGCCTGACCTTACAGAGCTCTCATAACAGAGATAGTCTAAAGAACAGCCTGACCTTACAGAGCTCTCATAACAGAGATAGACTAAAGAACAGCCTGACCTTACAGAGCTCTCATAACAGAGATAGACTAAAGAACAGCCTGACCTTACAGAGCTCTCATAACAGATATAGACTAAAGAACAGCCTGACCTTACAGAGCTCTCATAACAGAGAGATAGACTAAACAACAGCCTGACCCTACAGAGCTCTCATAACAGAGAGATAGACTAAACAACAGCCTGACCCTACAGAGCTCTCATAACAGAGATATATACTAAAGAACAGCCTGACCTTACAGAGCTCTCATAACAGAGAGATAGACTAAACAACAGCCTGACCTTACAGAGCTCTCATAACAGATATAGACTAAAGAACAGCCTGACCCTACAGAGCTCTCATAACAGAGATAGTCTAAAGAACAGCCTGACCTTACAGAGCTCTCATAACAGAGATAGTCTAAAGAACAGCCTGACCCTACAGAGCTCTCATAACAGAGAGATAGACTAAACAACAACCTGACCTTACAGAGCTCTCATAACAGAGATAGTCTAAAGAACAGCCTGACCTTACAGAGCTCTCATAACAGAGAGATAGACTAAAGAACAGCCTGACCTTACAGAGCTCTCATAACAGAGAGATAGACTAAACAACAACCTGACCTTACAGAGCTCTCATAACAGAGATAGTCTAAAGAACAGCCTGACCTTACAGAGCTCTCATAACAGATATATAGACTAAAGAACAGCCTGACCTTACAGAGCTCTCATAACAGAGATATAGACTAAAGAACAGCCTGACCTTACAGAGCTCTCATAACAGAGAGATAGACTAAAGAACAGCCTGACCTTACAGAGCTCTCATAACATAGAGATAGACTAAAGAACAGCCTGACCTTACAGAGCTCTCATAACAGAGAGATAGACTAAAGAACAGCCTGACCTTACAGAGCTCTCATAACAGA